>NC_134266.1:246391916-246669416 GCF_031893055.1 Leptodactylus fuscus
AGAAAGCGGTCATGAATTATAATACACCTTGTGCTTCAATCCTCCCCAATCCCTGCACCGCTCCTTTATACAATGTGGTGGGTGAGACATGGATCGGGGATTGAGGGGCCCATTGGAACAAGAAAGGACCGTGTGCCAAATGTACACCTCAATATAATCCGCTTATCTGGGTTAGAGGGAATCATGAATTTGCCCAAATGTTTGCTACATGTGTAAGTCGGATTGACTATGTACGATATTACACCTCTTTGCTTGTATGGAGCTGTTAAAAGTCCATGTGCATAAGGCCTAAGGGTGTCTCTTACTTGTCGGTCTCCATTATCCAACCTAAATGACCTTTCAAGGACCTTCACTTTCTCATCTTTCCTTATAAAAAATTTCATTTTCCTTTTATCGCCTTTTTTATAAGACAAAATGCTCCGCACGCAGGAAATATCCTTTAAGCTTAATAATATTCTATTGCAAGAGAAAATATAACAGTCTTATTGGTAAATTACCATTTTGCAGGCACTTAAATAGAAGTGCAGTTTTAATGTCTATAAGAAAATTACACCGAGCGGAATCTGCTAGAAAGAAATATAAATTGTTCTGTCACACGGCAAAGGAAGATGTACGTGCGCGGAGGAACAATGCACCCCACATATTAGATGTAAATGTAGAAATGTAAAGTAATTGCACCTCATTTCCATATAAAACCGCCATCCAATTACACAGCACAATTATGGAAACTGTGGACTATAAACATTCTGTAAAACATCGCTTATGGCAAGACAGAAGAGCCGAGGTCCCTTGCAAAGTTGGAATACCATTTTGGGGCCCAATCCAGAGTATTGATTCCAGACAGACCAAAGTGGTGAATAGAGATGAGCAAAGTGATTCAGAACTAACTGGATTCCACCCAATATTCTCAAAAGTTCCCGAAACTTTAGGGGTTCGTCATCTGTGAACCTGAAGTAAAACTGCACAGTCCAGTCATATTAATGACCAGCGCCTACTTTTGATGTCAAGGTTAAATAACCAATTGCAGAAGGCACGTGTCATCAGCCATCTTGGTGCACTCATCAATGTGGAAGGCACGATGGATCAACACAAGTATGCATGTTAATTGTGGACCATGTTCACCCCTAAATGTTTTTCCTCAGGATGATGGCATCTACCAGCGGGACAATGCGACGTGTCATAAAGCTCACAGTGTACGTGTGTGGTACCAGGAGCACCAGGATGAGTTTACCATACTCCCTTGGCCAGCAAATTCCCCGGAGTTGAACCCAATCGAGAATCTGTCGGACTACCTTGATTGGGTTATTCGCGCCATGGATGCTCAACCACGTAACCTAGCGCAGCTGGCCACGGAACTGGAGTCGGCATAGCTCAACATCCCAGTGATCATCATCACAACATCCCCTCTCTTCCTGCACGTCTCGCAGCGGTCCGCTCTGCCAAAGGGCGTTATTCTGGATTCTGACAGGTGGTCACAATAATGTGACTGGACTGTGTATCATACTCTGCAAGCGGGACTTATCTCTCAGCATTTTATGGGTGGAAAAGCCAACAGACCCCATTATAGTCTATGGGGTCACAGGTTTCTGCAGGTAACCAATTTTTAAGCAGATTGTGTTTCTGCTTTTCAGGTCCCCAAGCAGATCCAAAGAATGGAAACCCAAATGCAGGTGTGAACCTAGTGTTATTTGACCTGAAACTAATTTTTGGTCTGAACCAAACGAACTCGAAACAAAATGAATCTCCAAAGGTTTGCCTTCTCTAGTGTGAATTCTTCTATTTTTTGTTTTCTTGGTTTGCCTTCCCCATGTGGGGGATGTAGGGTGTGAATACCTCATGGGGAAGCCCCTAAACATAGATCAGATTGGGCCACTCAGGTTATAAGGACCTTGTGATTGTTTCCCTGTCGACATGTAGCCAAGATCCCACTCCTCGGTTTGGTAAGGCGCCATTCACATCACATTTCTGTTGGGTGGATGCACTTCTATAAAGCCAATACTAAGCTTTTCTGTCTGAAATAGAAATTGACCAATTTTTTACATTGACTTTGATGCACATGGATAGTCACCTATTTGCAGCAGCCATTAAAAGGATCTGACAAAATGGATGTCAAACGTGATGTGTATAGCGCTGAACAATGCTTTTCCTCAGGATCAGATTCTAAGATAGATGGTCACTCCCTAACATAACCAAGAAGGAGTCCATTACTTTGAAGACCCCCTATTCTTGACCCCCTATTAAAATGGTGCAGTAGTCCCCTCTGCTTCATCGGACTGTGGTGGGAAAAATGATTCCCACCACAGTCCGATGAAGCAGAGGGGACTACTGCACCATTTTAATATCCTTTCATTTAGGACAGACAGGACTACAACTGTTGCATCTATAGGCACTACCATTACATATGATAATTCCTACCACTGACATTCCCGGTTGCTACCTCTTCTTCTAAGTGTCAGCCCCATGTCTCCAGCTGGTGGCTTAGAATCTCCTGATTTACAGATAATTTTTGTCCTTCTCATGGGCACTGACCACTTTACACCAGGAACATTCCTACAAGATAATAATAATAATAATAATAATAATAATTATAAATTTTATTTATATAGCACCAACATATTCCGCAGCGCTGTACAATTTGTAGGGTCAAATACAGACAGAAAGATACATTACAAAGAAAGTCATTTCACACAATGGGACTGAGGGCCCTGCTCACAAGAGCTTACAATCTATGAGATAGAGGGGGTGACACAAGAGGTAGCAGGGGCGGCATTGCTTATACAGAGGTCAGACACTTTTGTAATAGAGGTGACTGTCATTACACAAACATAAAACTTTGAGCCGTCACCGGTCATGACCTTTAACATGTGGATGGAGTTTGGACATATAAAGTTAGCCTGAAGTGGCATCATATCATGTGGGGTAATGTGGGAGCGGGGACAGAGGAGGGTTAAATTTTGGGAATTCTAATTATAGTACGGAAGGGTTTACGTTAGAAATTGTGATAGGCCTGTCTGAAAAGATGTGTCTTTAGTTTGCGTTTGAAGCTGTAGAAATTGGGAGCTAATCTGATTGTCCGGGGTAGAGCATTCCAGAGAAGTGGTGCAGCTCGGGAGAAGTCTTGTATACGAGTGTGGGAGGTTCTGATAATAGAGGATGTAAGTGTTAGGTCATTGAGTGAACGGAGAACACGGGTTGGGCGGTAGACAGAGATGAGGAAGGAAATGTAGGGAGGTGCGGCATTATGGAGAGCCTTGTGGATGAGAGTGATAACTTTATATTTTATTCTATAATGAATAGGCAGCCAATGTAGTGACTGGCACAAACCAGAGGCATCGCTGTATCGTCTAGCCTGATAGATGAGCCTGGCCGCTGCATTCAGAATATATTGTAGAGGGGAGAGTTTAGTGAGGGGAAGACCAATTAGTAAGGAGTTACAGTAGTCAAGGCGAGAATGAATCAGAGAGACAATAAGTGTCTTTAATGTATCTCTGGTAAGGAAAGAGGTTATTCTGGAGATGTTTTTGAAGTGGAGGTGACATGAACGTGCGAGTGATTCAATATGAGGGGTGAAGGAGAGGTCTGCGTCAAACATGACCCCGAGGCAGCGGGCCTGCTGCCTAGGAGTTATAGTAAGGCCTGAGACTACAATGGATATATCAGGGACAGATCTGTTAGATGGTGGAAACAGTAGTAGTTCAGTCTTAGAGAGATTTAGTTTCAGATAGAGTGAGGACATGATATTAGAGACAGCAGAGAGACAGTCATTGGTGTTCTGTATGAGTGCAGGGGTGATGTCACGGGAAGATGTGTATAATTGGGTGTCATCAGCATAAAGATGGTACCTGAAGCCAAATCTGGTGATGGTTTGTCCAATGGGAGCTGTGTAGAGAGAAAAGAGCAGGGGGCCTAGGACCGAGCCCTGAGGAACCCCAATAACAAGGGAAAGAGGGGAGAAAACAGAGCCCACAAATGAAACACTGAAAGTACGGTCTGAGAGATAAGAGGAGAACCAGGAGAGCGCAGTGTCGTTGAGGCCAACTGAGCGGAGCATAGTCAGGAGGAGTTGATGGTCAACAGTGTCAAAAGCTGCAGAGAGGTCCAGAAGAATAAGAAGAAAGAAGTTGCCATTGGATTTAGCCATTAGGAGATCATTGGAGACTTTTGTGAGTGCCGTTTCAGTAGAGTGCAGAGCGCAGAAGCCAGATTGTAAGGGGTCAAGCAGAGAGTTAGCAGAGAGATAGCGGATTAAAAGAGAATAGACCAGGCATTCCAAGAGTTTAGAGATGAAGGGGAGGTTAGAGATGGGTCGATAGTTAGCAGCAGAGGATGGGTCCAGGGAGGGTTTTTTCAATAGGGGAGTTATAACAGCATGCTTGAAGGAGGATGGGAAGATTCCAGAAGAGAGAGAGAGGTTAAATATTTTAGTAAGGTAAGTAGTGACAGCAGGCGACAGAGATTGGAGAAGGTGTGAGGGGAAGGGGTCACTACTGCAGGTTGTAGGGCAAGATGAAGAAAGTAGCTGAGAGACTTCCTCTTCTGTAACAGGTTCAAAAGATGAGAATGAACAGTCTGAAGTGCGGTTGGTGAGGGGATCAGTACTATGGTAGGTTTGGGAATCAATGCCCCCTGGGGCTTGGGCAGTTATTTCCTGATGGATCTTATCAATTTTATCATGGAAATACTGTAAGTGGCCAGGTCATCAGCACTAAGATAAGATAAGATCATCCTTTAATAGTCCCACAATGGGGAAATTTCAGTGATACAGTTTCATAGATGGTACAGTAGTAGATGGTACTAAGGTCTGTGAATGGCGTCTGCACCTTGGGTGTGAGTAAGGGGTGAAAAGTTTCAAAAAGCCTTTTAGGGTTGCTGGAGAGAGAAGAGATGAAGGCGGTGAAATAGTCTTGTTTGGTGAAGGGCAGAACTATATGTTTTAAGCATAAATTTGAAGTGGAGGAAATCTGCAGGTGAACGTGATTTTCTCCAGAGACGTTCGGCACACCTAGAGCACCGCTGAAGAAATCGTGTCTGTGGCGTGTGCCAGGGTTGCTGCCTCCTATGTGGGACTTTACGAGTGGAGGGGGGAGCCACCTCATCCAATGCATTTATAAGGGTTTCATTATAGTAAACTGTTGGCCAGATTGGGACAGGAGATTGAGGAGATGGGGGACAGAGAGGACTGTAGAGTATCTGAGAGGTGCTGGGTGTCGATAGTACGCAAATTCCCATCTGTGTGATGGGAAGGGGTATCTTGTGAAGGGGAGAGAGCACTGATGGTGAGAGATAGAAGGTTATGATCAGAGAGTGGCAGAGAAAAGTTAGTAAATTTAGAAACTGTGAGGACATGACATGACACAGGTGAGTCAAAAATGTTAGGCAGTCCGGTTATATTAGAAGTACATCTGTGCAGGAACATAATATATCACTAATTCTGACTGTGATGTGAGAATAAACGGCTGCCCCACTTGTGATTTGCACAGAAGAAGAGCAAGGTGTAGTGATTCATTTTTTTGTGGTCTTTTTGAGGGCGTTTCTGAAAGTACTTCATGAACTACTTTCCTTTCCACATGACTCGTGCGGACACCGCACGGAAAACACACGAACCCCATTACAGTCTATAGGATCCATGTGCTTTCATTGCTCACCGCTCGTCAATGCATTCGGTATTCCGTTCTTGGGGATTCCCAAGTGAACTGCCGAATGCAGATGTGAACCAGGCCTAAAACAAAACCCATTCACACTCTGCAAAAAACGGTCTGTAGTGCAAAGTGTCTATTGCTTTGAACCCAGAGCATGTCAACTATTGTTTTGCTGTGCTATTCAACATTTGTAATTTTGACAGGTATTTTTTTGCCATGGCTAGGGTCTAACTGTAGGATGTCTGTCCATGTGTCCCTTCTATGTTGTGTCCTCTATAGGGTTAATAGTCAGTATTTTCCGTGCCAGTTATACTTGCTTTCTTATTGACTTATGTGACATATTAGAATTGATTCCATAAGCCCTGAAGTTCATGACTAACTGGACTTTTAGAGCTACGTACTTATTGATGAAGTGACAGGACTTCGGACTCAGCAATGTGGCACTTTTGTGACGTTGTAAATAGAAGATAACTAAGATTTATTGTGATGGCTCTTGTGCCCATAGATTAAGCATAAAAATAGAGAATTATTACAATTTGCAAGCTTTCTGTAATATTTGTATAGTTGTGTCTTTATTTTACTTGTGTTATTTTACTTATTGTTACATCATCAAAGAGCTGTTGGAACTAAATCAATACAGAATATAGCATGCCTTCCATCCATCTCAGTTGCAGTGGGACAGTCCTGGATTTCAGGTGCTGTCCCACTGTCCTGTATGTCGGGAGGTAAGTCGCAACATCACTTCATCTGCTCCTGGTGTCTTGTAAGAAATAGGTGTGATGTAGTGATGTCACTTACATTGTGCCTTCTGCTCCCTGAATCCACCTGTAGCAAATTCAAATAAGGACTGGGGACAGTGGCATAACTAGGAATGGCGGGGCCCCGTGGCGAACTTTTGACATGGGCCCCCCCTGACCGACACCGAAGACCTCGACCGACCCCCTTCCTGCGCGTTCTATTATGCCCCATAGTGTCCCCTGCACACAGTATTATCCCCCATAGTGGTCTGCACACAGTATTATCCCCAATAGTGGCCCCTGCACACAGTATTATGTCCCTTAGTGGCCCCTGCACACAGTATTACGTCCCATAGTTGCCCCTGCACACACTATTATGTCCCACTGTGGACACCCATAAACAATTATTATACTCTGGGGTCTTTTCAGATCCCAGAGTATAATAATCGGAGACTCGGGGGAATAAAAACATAAAAAACTACTGTTTCTTACCTGTCCCCCGGCTCCTATGCTGTCCGCCTCCGCCGCCGTCCTTGTTCAAAGACATCGGACGTCACATGACCTGGGACGCAGGCCGAGTTCATGTGACGTCAGACTCAGACAACTAGGAAGGAGGCCTGGCAGGATCGTGGAGAGGTAAGTAACAGTGTTTTTTATGTCCCTTACCTCTCCCGGGCCGCCGATCATTATACTCAGGGGTCCGAAAAGACCCCCGAGTATAATGATAGCAGCGGCAGCGGCTGTCACCGGGCCCCTAATGTCTCTGCTGCTATGGCGGTAGTTACGCCACTGACTGGGGAGAAAAACGGGTTAAGTATTAGAGTTTTTGTTTGTTTAATGCATTATATTGTGAGGGCACCAAGAGGGGACAATTTTTATATTGTGGGGGGCACCAAGACAAGGATAATGTGAGGGCAGATTCAGGGGGGAACTACAGTATAAGGTGAGGGAATATTATAATGGTGCAATAATTAGGGTGACCTTATACCATAGGGGACATTATATCATAGGGGTGTTATAGTATATGGAGAGGAAGGGATATGGTTGGAAACGGGCAATGGTAAAGTGCAAGTTGGCAGATGTTAACCCTTTCCCGACATCCGTCATACTATTACATCAGATGTCGGGTATTTAATAGAAAGTGGAGACCTGGTGGCAATGACCTAGGAGCCATTTTGGGGTGGATCACCTGAGCTGGGAGCGAGATCCAGGGCCAGTGATCTGTTATTATGACAAGGCTTGTTTTTATATGTATTCTATTACACACTGTTCTATGCAGCCTGTAATAGAAGCAGTGCTATTTTACAATGCAATTCTATGCATTGCCATTATTGTGCATCGCATCAGTGATCAGAACCTTGGAGGGTATAAAAGTTACGCTAGGTACACACAGAAAAACAGTCTACTTTAAAAGTGGTTACCTGCAGCAATCCGTGGACCCCATAGACTATAAATGCTTGCAGGACTTTTCTCTTTGAATTTTTCAAGTAGTATGTGGGACAGAATCCCTAAATGGTCACCCAACACAGGTGTGACCGTAGTCTTACAGGTAAAGAAAAAAAGGTAAAAAAATAAAGAAATCATCTTAGGTATCCCTGTGTTTGAAAACGTCTGGTTTATAAAAATATTTTTCCTATATGGTTTTAATGGTGTTAAAAAGTAAAAAGAAACTACACAAACTTGTTATCCCCAGAATCACACCGATCCATAGAATACAGGTAACATGTCAACTTGGTTGAAACAGTGAATTGCCAAAAATGAAGCCTGAAAAAAAGCTGTGCAAATTCTTATTTTCTCCAATTTCATCCATCTGATTTTTTTTTTGCCAGCTTCCCAGTATATCTCACAGAATATTAAATATCACCATTCCAAAGTACCGCAAAAAAAGTGCTCACATGTCTATGTGAATGCTAAAGTAAAAAAAAAAGCTTTGGATTTTGGAACGTGGGTAGTCAAAAACGAAAATTGAAAGTAGCTGTGGCTGGAAAAGATTAAAGGGATTCTACCACTAAATATGTATTTTTTGTGCTTTAGACGTCGGAATAGCCTTTAGAAAGGCTATTCGTCTCTTACTTTTAGACGTGGTCTCCGCGCTGCCGTTCCTTAGAAATACCAGTTTTTACCGGTATGCAAATGAGTTCTCTCACAGCAATGGGGGCTGGCCCCAGTGCTCAAACGGCAATGGGGGCGTCCCCACTGCTGCCAGAGAACTCTCTACAGCGACGCTTCCATCTTCAGCTGCATCCTCCCCTTCTCTCGTCATCTTCCGTCTGGATCAGTTCCGACGCCTGCGCAGTCAGCTCACCTTTCCCACCTGTTTTTCGGGTCCATTCACTGTCCCTCTCTCTGTCCCACCACTTCCATAATCACAGGAGCTACCTGATGATTTTCTGTGTCCTGTTGCCCAAACACTGGAGCATCCGCCATCTCCTGTTGTTGTTGTTGACCAGCAACCCGCCCTCAGTGACAACAATGACGAGACACAGTTGCCATCAAGGCATCCTGCTGCCATGGTCGGTGTGCAGGAGGAGGAGCCGAGAGAGGAATTGGAAAAGGAGGTGGTGGACAACGAGGACACTGACCCGACCTGGACAGGGGGGATGTCAAGCGGGGAAAGCAGTGTAGATGTGGAGGGAAGTGCAGCACCAAAGAGGGTGGCTAGAGGCAGAGGCATGTCCAGAGGCAGAGGACAGCTGCTTCACTGAAGCCAGGCCACAGCCAGCAAGGCCAAAAATGTTCCCTATTCTAGCCAGCCTAGAAAAACTCCCACATCGAGGCCATGGTCTTCGGTGGTGTGGAGATTTTTCAATGTATGTGAGGAGGACAAATATAGTGCGGTTTGCACACTTTGTAACTCAAAACTGAGTAGGGGCTCTGAAAAGAGCAACCTTACGACCACTGCCATGCGCCATCATTTGGAAAGCAAGCACTGGGATCAGTGGCAGAGAGCAAATACAGGACAATGGCCACCCGGCGTTGCCGCCACTGCCTCTCCCACTGTTGCCATTACAGGCGCTGCAGTCCAGACCAGCAGCCAGGACACCTCCACGTCTGCCTCCGCCACTTTGGAGACTTCTCCCTCATCCTCCCCTTTTCCAGCCACATCTCCTTCTCCTGCACCATCATGTGCCTCTTACCAGCAACCCACCATCTCCCAGACATTTGAGCGCAGGCAAAAATACAGCGCTACCCATCCACATGCAAAAGCCTTAAATGCACACATCTCCAAACTCCTGGCCCAGGAGATGTTGCCGTTCCGGCTTGTGGAAACTCAGGCCTTCCGTGACCTGATGGCAAGTGCGGAACCTTGCTATGCCCTCCCCAGCCGTCACTACTTCTCCCGCTGTGCCGTCCCTGCCTTGCACCAGCACGTGTCACGCAACATCAGACAGGCCCTAAGTTCCGCGCTTTGCTCAAAGGTCCACTTGACCACCGACACGTGGACAAGTGCATGCGGACAGGGACGCTACATTTCACTGACAGCACACTAGGTGAGTGTAGGTGAGGCTGGGACCGGGTCACAAACTGGGGCGGTCTACCTTATTTCCCCACCCAACATTCCTGGCAGGGCCTCTAAACCACCACCCTCCTCCTCCTCCGCCATCACATCGACCCCAGCTACCTGCTGGAAACGCTGCAGCACTGGCGTGGGGAGACGTCAGCAGGCCGTGCTGAAGCTCATCAGCTTGGGGGACACTGCCTCAGAGGTGAGGGATAACCTCCTCAATGAGACGTCAACATGGTTTTCGCTGCTGCACCTAGGCCCAGGCATGGTCGTGTGTGATAACGACTGGAACCTGGTAGCGGCTCTGGAGCTTGCCAACCTCCGACACATTCCATGCCTGGCCCACGTTTTCAGTTTAGTGATGCAACGGTTTTTTAAAACGTACCCCAATTTACCCGAGCTACTGGCGAAAGTGCGGCGCTTGTGCGCCTACTCTCGCAAGTCTGCAGTAGCCGCTGCTAGCCTCAAATCACTCCAGCAACGCCTCCATCTGCCAGAACACCGGCTGTTGTGTGACGTCCCCACACGCTGGAACTCGACATACCACATGTTGAGCAGAGTGTGTGAGCAGCAGAGACCCTTGGTGGAGTCAAATCAAATCAAAACCGAAGGGTTCCTCAGAGTCAGCTCCCACAGTTTCTGCACCATCAGTGGCCATGGATAACAGACTTATGCGAGATCTTGCGTGTCTTTGAGGAGTCCACCAAGAGGATCAGCTCTGACAACGCACTCGTAAGTGTAACAATCCCGCTCCTGTGTGTGCTGCGAGAATCCCTCATCGCCATCAGGGATAACGCATTGTACGCTGAGGAGTCGGGCATAGGAGCAGAACCATCCCAGCAGGATAGTCAGTGCACACTCTTGTCCGCTTCACAGCGTATATTGATGGAGGAAGAGGATGACGAAGTGGCAGATGATCTCATTGTCACACAAGAGGCTAGCGGGGAAGTTCATTGCGTCTTCCCCCCCCCCCTCCTGACCAACACCGACAACTTTGACCGACTACCGCCGCATTCCTGCACGCTCTATTATGCCCGATAGTGGCCCCAGTATACAGTATTATGCCCAATAGTGGCCCCTGCACACAGTATTATGCCCAATAGTGGCCCCTGCACACAGTATTATGCCCAATAGTGGCCCCTGCACACAGTATTATGCCCAATAGTGGCCCCTGCACACAGTATTATGTCCCATAGTGGCCCCTGCACACAGTATTATCCCCCATAATGAACACCCATGAACAATTATTATATTCTGGGGTCTGTTCAGACCCCAGAGCATAATAATCGGAGCCCCGTAGGGATACAAACATAAAAAAAAAACTGTTACTTACCTATCTCCAACTCCCCTGCAGTCCTTGGCAGTGTTGGCAATCTTTAATGACGTACGGACATCGCATGACCCGGGACGCAGGGACATCAGACAACTAGGCCTGATGCCTGTACGGAGCGTGGAGAGGTAAGTAACACTGTTTATTTTGTTCTCTTACCTCTCCCGGGCCTCTGATTAATATACTCGGGGGTCTGAAAAGACCCCCCAGTATAAAAGTTCTTGTGGGCTCGCGGCGACACTTACCGATCTTGGCCCCTGCTAGATTGGTAAGTAAATAGGGCCCGTTACCGGCCGGAGTAACTCCAGCCGGTAACGGCCTATTAAAAAAAAAAAAAAAATTGCAGCGGTAGCAGCTGTCACCCTAATGTCCCGGGCCCAGTGGCAGCCGCTACCCCTGCTACCCCGGTAGTTATGCCACTGCTTATAGGACAATATAGAAAAGTACTGATATGAATAAAGCAGTTGTGGCAAGTTAGGAAACATACTATGAGCTCAGCTGCTTCCATCTACCAGTGTCTCCGCTTCTCTGCTGTTTGGCTAGTCCATGGGCGGGCTGGCCTCACTTTGCGCTAGACCATGTTGCTATGGTAACATGTAAACTATGGAGTAGCGCAGCGTCCTGTAGTTACTAAGGATGCCCCGCTACCAGATAGTTTACATGTTACCATAGCAAGGTGGCCTAGCGCAAACTATCCAGCCTTCGTGTCTAGCGATTTGCTGTGTCCGCTCAGATGCTCGTGTCACACCCACCTGGCCCGTAGACCATCCCGATCAGAGAGCCTTCCCATCCACACGGTGGAGCCTGCTTATAACTCTATCTCCATATGATCAAATCCCTGCTCCAGCCCCACCCCACCCTACAGGGCCATGGAAAAATAGTCTTGCTTGAAGCCAGTCCCTGGTGCAAAAAAGGTTGGGGACAACTGCTGTAGAAAGTCGCCATTTAGGATGATAGTGAATGATGATACCTGTGAGGTCAGTGCTGAGGCCATTCAACATAACATCACTGAATCCAGGTGAATAAATGCTGAAATGGTGTCTGGAAAGGATTAACATAAGAGGACTGGTCATATAATGTAATTTTATAGCATTGTAAGGCGACATTCACATTTGCACCAAAGTCTTCATTGGAGACGCTACAACAAACTCAAAAATTGATCAGAGCTGCCATACAATGTGAGTAAGAAATGCAAGTGCACTTTGCTGTGGCTGCAATGCAATTGTGAACATGAACAAATACACTTTGCTAGCAGTAAGAGCACTACCGCCAATACCTACTGTATATGAGGATGTATGAAAATGAGGTTCTTGGTACCTTTTAAATTTTGATCAAATTGTAATTGTAAGACCACCTGTCCTGGCAAGGTGACCTCTATTAGGCTTATCCCTGCACTGAAATGACTTACCTCTCTTAATGCCTTGGTTTCCCAATGTGTTTTTCAGCCATATTATGTCCTCCATATGCAGCGCTGCACCTCCCATGAGGCGACCTGAAGTGACCGCTTCAGGCAGCGCTATGCCGGGCCCCCGGGGGAGGGGGCATTTTTGCTGACCTAAGCCAGTCCAGGACAAGCTGTCCTGGACTGGCTTAGCGTCACCATCTCGGCAGCCCGGCACGGGAAGCGAGCCGTGGATTGGGGAGGTCCTGTGGACGCAGCGCTGCTCCAGCGCCCGCCCCTCACGCTCAGGCAGAGAGCAGGTCCTCTCCCTGCCTGCTCTCTGCCTGCTAACACCGCCCCGTCAGCTCCGCCCCACCCCCTTCACTCCGCCCCCTCCTCCTTCTGTGATCCGCCTCAGGCGGCATAAAGGCTAGGTTCACCCCTGTCCATATGCCACAAACAGCCTTCTGTCTCTGGATGACTATGGCCTCTGAATGAATAGGAGAGTGTAGTTTACCCATATTATGCGCTAATTAAAATCAGCCTTGGACAGATGAGTGGCGTTCACAAACCAAAATGGGGTTCAGCCACACCTCCCAAAGGCACAATGCAATAAACACAAATATGTGTCGCAATATGTGCCTGGAAATCGGTGGAGGAAGAAGTCCAGTGGGTGGTCTTACACCGTGGTTAAATGCTATCTTTGTATGCATATATAAGCCTGACAATCACTAAGTAGGACCTCCCACTGGACTCCAAGGAGGGATTTAATAGACTATAAGAATATAGAATTTTTTTTTGCAACATTGTAACTGCTCAGCTCCTCCTGCTGAGTAGGACCACTGGTGGATGATGGTATATCAGACAGCATGTTCAATGTGATAGGTTCTCTTTAAGAGGGGGTTAAATCCCTTATTATAGCGCTCACTATGCGAGATGTTCTTATAATCTGCTAAATATGCAATAAATCAAGCAGAATGCAGGACTGAGCAAAGGTGGATAAGCTTCAGCAACAAGCTCACGTCTGCTGAAACACACATAAATGATCACTTGCTCTCTGCCCCTGGCAACAATTCACATGTATTGAGCTTTTCCTGAAATATGTCACCCTTGAAATAACAAAGCAGAGAAATTACGCTGGAAGCTTTAGAAATATTGAGCCGCAATTTGATTACAATATTTTATTTCAATTTTGATGAATCGCATCCTAGTGTGTCGCAGTATGACACGCCGGAGGGCATTGCTAAATATTCTGGTAATGAAGTTATTGGTGATGCAGGAGGTAAGGACGTATATAACATAAGGGAACCTCATGCCGTTCAGGATTAGGTGGAATCAGATAAAGGTATAAATAATACAGAGAGAACACACTGACCTTAGTTTCTCATTCGTTTATAGTGGAGCTGTACTGGAATACAGCATATATTATAGGTGGCAGATTATCATTATATGGTAAAGGAAGACCATTGTGCAGTTAAAAAAAATGCAACAAAAAATCTGTGTTGTTCACTGCTCTCCCCAGTGCAGGGGTCCCCAACCACCGGTCCGCGGACCAAGAATGGGCCTTGGGGATTTTTTTTTTACTAGTCCATGGGCGGAGGCGGGCCTCAGTCTTAGCTGGATACTTTGTATTAGGCCATGTTGCTATGTTAACATGTAAACTATCGGATAGCGCGGCATCCAAGGACGCCATGCTACCTGAGTTTATACGTTACTTTAGCAATGTGGCCTAGAGCGAAGTATCCAGCCTCGGTGTTTAGCGATTTGTCGTGTCCGCTCAGATGCTCATTTCACACCCGCCTGCCTCCTAGAGCATCCCGGCAGAGAGCCTTCCCATCCACATGGTGGAGCCCACCTATAACCCTGTCCCTGTATGACCAAAGCCCCGCCCCTGCCCCGCCATGGAAAATCATTTTGCTTGAAGTCAGTCCCTGGTGCAAAAAAGGTTGGGGACCACTGTCCTAGAGTTTACAATGTAGGCAGCCGAATGTGGGTTGGACTACTGCTTGATTGACAGCTCTACTCTCTGTCGCAATTTTGCAACAAATCTGCGCTAGCCCGGGACCACAGGAAGGGAAGGCTGTCTACTTACCAGCAGCCAACATATGTATCTATAGTATAGTGGAACTGTATTGTTTCCCATACTGCAGTCCACATACAGGTAGTTGCTTGTTGGTGCTGTATCTTGCATTGATTTTTCTCCTGCAAGTTTTGAAGGAAAGGGTCATTATACTTGATGGTTTTTCCTTTTCTATTCTAGGTTTGTTTTAGCTATCGGTCTTGTTACCATGTGGTACATGGTCACATTCCAAAGTACTATGCTTAGGCTAAGTTCACATCTTCTCCGAAGTCTCCATTGGTGATTCTGCTGCAGGACTTTTCTTTCTGCCGCTTTTGGTATGATATAAGCACCCAACAGACCCCATTATTGTCAATGGGTTCCACCATTGTCTGCAGGTAACGACTACTTTAGCAGTCCGGCTCTCCGTTGTTTGGGTCCCCTGGAGGGCCTGAATAACAGCGCAGATGTGAACCTAGCCTTATCAATAGACTGGGGGAGGGAGCTAGGGGGATATATAGGCTCAGTACATATAATAAGCAGCATGCCAGATTTAGACATATATGTGTTCACTACCATCTACCATATGTGTTCACTACCATCTGTGATTTGCCTATATACTTTGGGGAGTTGGTAATAAGCTAGTCATTTCACCTATGTTAGTGGCTTATCACTATGGCTGAAGCCATTGTAAAAATAAAAAAAAAATATGAGAAAAATAATACACAAATGGAGCATACTGCAGTTTTTGTAAAAATGCATGAATGGCTAAAGATGGCACCTAGTAGCCCACTGCAATGCAGTAATAACATATTCAGGATTACAATGACGTTCACGCACATTATGTTTAGGTGAACACTACTATAGTAGCAATTTTTATTTCAAAAATATTTTTTTTACTTTATTAATATGAACAAAATATAGAAATGAGGCCTGCTTCACATCTGCGCTCAGTATTCCATTCGGGAACTCCACATGGGGACCCCCGGAACGGAATACGGAACACATTGACAAGCGGTGAGCTTATGAAAGCACACGGACCTCATAGATTATAATGAGTTCTGTGTGTTTTCCGTGCGCCGTCCATACGGAGCATATGGAGAGAAAAGTACTTTATGAACTACTTTCCTCTCTGTATGACTTGTGCGGACACCATACGGAAAACACACAGACCCCATTATAGTCTATGGGGTCCATGTGCTTTCATAAGCTCACCGCTTGTCAATGCATTCAGTGTTACGTTCAGGGGCTCATGCAGACTCCCCGAACGGAATACTGAATGCAGATGTGAACCAGGCCTAAGGTAACAATGTGTTAAAACTAAAACAAGTTGGTTTGGCAAGAGAATCCAGTATATATGTAGGACATATACAGTATATGCTTGTGGATGGTTGCAGATGATGATTGTGATGGTTTTCCTAACTAAGATGGAGGAGACTATTATTTCTGCTGGATCATACCTTTGTTCATAGACATAAGATCACAAATTTACCTGGACCTTTCCTTGCACAGTAAGAAAACTGTCAGAGTAATGAATTTGCAAGTTACAGGATGGAAAAACAACCTATTAACCTTGCTATTCAGAAATCCTCTGCCGTAGGGATGTAATTTTATAATTAGGCATACCATGCACTTACTCCTGACTGATTAGAAGGTCAATAGTTGTCAGCTGCCTGGTGGTATTACCAGGTATAACAGGTCATCATTAGTGTCGTAGTGGGCGGTTCTAGCGGTTCTCTAATACAGTATTGGGATCTCCCCGGTATTTCATGTCCTTCTACAGGGGTTAATAATCATCCACGATTGGTTGGTTTATTGACTTATGTCACATATCGCTATTGATTCTATAAGCCCTGAAACTCACAACTCACTCAACTTTCAGCATTACATAGTTATTGGTGACATAATGGGTCCTCCAACCTTTAAGAAGATGTGAATAGCAGGTGATGTCAAACCACAGACAGAGTATGTCAACCAATAGGATATACAATCTATGTCACTTATACACTGGACCCTTGGGGACAACACAGTGACTCAGTGGTTAATATTGCAGTCTTGCAGCACTGGAGTCCTGGGTTTAAATCCTGCCAGGAACAACATCTGCAAGGAGTTTGTATGTTCTACCCATGTTTGCGTGGATTTCCTCCCATTCTACAAAGACATACCGTACTGATAAGGAAAAAAAATGTACATTGTGATCCCTATATGGGGCTCACAATCTTCATTAAAAAAAAACAACGTATACACCAGACTCTCAACAGTCCATAAAACAACAATGGGCTGAATGAGTGGGACTATGCTGCAGGCTGTTTGCTCAGTGCATAAACAGGAGTGATACGGTATCCAAGAAAGCAGCCCTCTTGTTCTGGAGATGAATATTGTCCTGGTGGTAAGACCTCCATCTATCAGACACTGATGCCAAGGATAAGAAAGTTGTTAAACCTGGTTCTCCAATAGACTAGTCCACAGAATACAATGGAAGATATAATATTATTGGAAGTAATATCTGGAAATAGTCTACATTAAAATAAAAGCTTACTTCATCTACAGGTTCTCCATTCTGGTGCCAGCAGCTTGGTGTCCATTGGACCAGAAGTGCTAATATGGCCTTGATCTCAAGATCATCCAGTCTGTCTGAGAATACATGAAGAGAGAGAAGGACTGGAGCAAGCCTACATCCACAGAAGATTGAATAATTCAACTTTCTCCTCCTCTCCCCTCCCCATAGAGTTGTGTGTGAGAGTTGGATATGGATTATATGTAAACAAACTCAGTGAAGACAAGGCCAAGGAGAACAGCCAGATAAGTGGAGAAGGAAACCGATATGATTAATAATATATGTTACACGCTTTCTTATATTCACCTATACTATTCATTTGCGAAAAGTTGTTTTGAAATTGGAGGTGCACTTTAAATAGGAAAGTCATAGTGCCTGTGTGTTTGCTTCACAGATTAGATCTTGGTGCTATTGGTCTCCCACGGAAGGAATAAGCAAATGGTGCACACATTATTATAAGACAAGCTATACGAGATGTTCAATGTAGTAGGAATGAAATGTGCTGTTATACTGGGAACAATGACAATCAGGGAGTCAGTGAGGCGTTATTAAGCGTCCCCGCAAACCGTATGTGACAGCTCTAACTAGACTGCTCCGCTTTATCATAACACTGCAAATTAAATCACATAATTGTGGCAGAGGTCGGGAAAATCAGCTGTGACTGCCATATTGCATTTGTAAGTCACTGCACTACTGTCCAAGAAATCTGCTGCTCATGTTCAGTCGCTACGTTGATCAATACAGTGTCATCCAAGACTGTTGTGGTGTATTACATTACAGATAAACAGCATTCCTTCATCATGGGTGTCATTTTTGTAGATTTCCAGAACACTATGAAGTCTGCAAATGAGGCAGTCGGTGCACTGGGGGCGGACTTTCTGCTCATGTAGGATGGGTGATGTCATCACAATGTGAGGGTCATCTGTCAACGGGCAGAGCCGACTGCGCATGCGTGAATTTTAAATCCAGAAGAGGTCGACGGAAGAAGACATCACGGGGAGGCGTGACAGAAGAAGACAGAGGCCGGTGCTGGAGAGTTTTCTCGCAGCACTGTGCACGCCCCCAGTGCTGTTTGAGTGCTGGGGACTGCCCCCAGTCCTGCAAGAAAACTCATTTACATACCGAAAAAAAAACAGGATATCTACAGAACGGAGGCACGGATAAGACTTCTAAAGGTAGGAGAAGAATAGCCTTTCTTAAGGCTATTGCAACATGGTAAGGAGAAAAAATGAGATTCAAATGATATGTATACTTGTCTACTATTACCGCTCCCATAGGGTCGTCACCATTCTATCCATCTTCTTCATTTGTTTTTTTGTATTTTTTCTTCTTGATTAGAGATGAGCGAGTACTGTTTGGATCAGCCAATCCGAACAGCACGCTCCATAGAAATGAATGGATGCACCTGGTACTTCCGCTTTGACGGCGGCCGGCCGCTTAACCCCCCCGCGTGCCGGCTACGTCCATTCATTTCTATGCGAGCGTGCTGTTCAGATCGGCTGATCCGAACAGTACTCGCTCATCTCTATTCTTGATGGAATCTATTGTCATTACTATAATACTGAAAACGAAGCCAAAGTGCATTTTCTGGGCTTGTCAGACTACGCAGCGATTTTTCGGCAATTATTAGTTGACAAATGGATGAAACAAATCACAGTTACGATTATTAATGTACTTTTATTATTAATTCAAGGTAAAATATTAAAACAACTGGATTTCCAGCACAATGTGAGTGTACAATTCATCAGGTCAATAAATAATACAATATCCACAGTAGAGGTTAGAAGTAAAACAAGTATCACCCATGTGTCCCAAAGTAAAAATCCTAGTAGTATCAGTAGCATCAGTATTATAATAGCAGATGTTCCAGAGATCAAAAAAGACATTTCATCGTGGTAAGGAAGCCATTTTGTGTTGGATAACAAAAAGGGTTTCCCCGATGTATGATCCTTAGGATAGGCCATCAATATCAGATAGCTGGGGGTTCAAAAAAACAGACCCCCTACAGATCAGCTGTTTAAAGTGACAGTGTACAGACAAGTACTATGACCTCTTAAGAGCATACCAAGCACATTGCTGTAAGCATAGTATAGCGATAGTGCTTGGAATTCAGCTGAATGGGACTGAGCTGCAAACAGGCCATGTGACCAATGGCCTGCGAACAGCTGATCAGTGTGGGTGCTCACTTAAATAGATGAGCAGCAGTACCTTGGTAAGACCACTACACAGTGGATGGAGCAAATAAAGTGGATGGAGTGGGGTGGAGACCAGAGTGGGCTGAGGCATGGACTAGGCCCAACAAATTTACTACAGTATGACTCACATCATAAAATGGACTTGAATGGAAGTCTTTGTTAGTTCCTGACAGATTTCTATTCCTGCACAAGGGAGTGCACCTGAGTTATATAAGGGAACCTGCCAGGGGCGATTTAGGACACTAAGCTACCCACAGCTCCTTATGGACAGGGGTTTAGTGTCCCAAATAGTCCTGTTAAAAAGCAATCTGCGGGCACATTAAAAATAGAAATGCTTTATAGTTACCTATAGATGAGCCTGATGAGTCATCGGTTTTATTTTTGCTGCTCCCAGCACCATTGTGCAGGAGCCTGAGGTCCCGGTACATGCGCACTGATGCCAAAGTGTAGTTTCCTACAACCGCACAGGTCTTGCGACCACATCCAATAGGCGAGTATAAAGGTTTTCTATTTTTAATGTGGCTGCAAATTGCATTATAACAGGGTGATCTGGAAGACTAAACCCCCAGTCCATAAGGCCCTGTGGGCTGTTCCGCGTCCTAAATGGCCCTGATAGATTCCCTTTAAGAGGTCAGAACTTCTTAATACTTCAGGTACAGGATGGCACCAGTCGGGTTTTCATGAAGACTGTCGTACTCAATGCCAGTCTTAATAATTTTCCCCTACAAATGAAGATCCTTTCAGGACTTCTAAGTCATGTACCGTATTATGTCACATAGAAAATGTGCATATGGCACAAACCACACACAATTACTGGCCAGCAAAACCTGATAGCTGGTTATGTCTAACAATAAGTACTAGACTAAAGGAGCAAATGGTTAAAATATGATGAACAAAATGCGGGTCCATCGAAATAATGGCCAGTAGTTTACAAGCGGCGTTTAGTCAGGAAAATAAACTCCGCCAGACAGAATATCCTCATCTCAAATTTTGCAAGGATGCGATTATAATGGGATTAGTGGCAAGAGTTTACCAAACAGACAGAAATGTAATTACGCTTGTAATATCTTTACAACTGGAAGGATTTTAGCAGAGCAAATTGAATTATTGCCTTATCTTTACCACAGAGGTTCACATTGCATAATGGATCACAACAGGCGTGAAATATGATCTAATTGTGTTCCTAAGTCGCTTTCCATTGCTTTTAGGGTGGGCGAGAAAAATCCCACGTTCATGTATACATAAACAATAGGAAAATATTAATAAATGATGATATGTTAGGTATACCTTACAAAGGTTATGGAACCGGAGTAATAGAACAATAGTATTGGTATAGAATATCATATGCAAAAGTAAACCCTCCCTAGTAAATAATAGATGTATAATAGCTATTTAAGGCTAAGGGCTTGTTCACACGGGCACAGAGGAGGCGGATTATGGCGCGGAATCCACGTCATAATCCGCCCCCTCACATTGGTGGTCTATGGAGACCGCTAGCATTCTTTTAATAAGAAGCGAGCTGCCCTTTCTTCAGGCGGATTCTGCGGCTCGTTGAGCCGCGGCATCCGCCTCGCGGCAGCAACCTCCGGAGTCGGCCCATTCATTTGAGCCTACTCCATAGGGGGAAGCCGCGACTGTCGGAATCCGCGAAAGTTGTGGCAGGCGGGTTTTGGCCCGAGAGTGACGCGGCACCCCACGTCACTCTCTGTGTCAAAATCTGCTCTTCCGCTCCCCGTGTAAACGGGGCCTAAGACCCCACATTACGTCACGTAGCGTTTTTGGCTGCTGCGGTAACACAGTGGGGGAAAAATGCTGCGTTTTATAATACCAACAAAAGTGAATGAGATTTCATGAATCTTATCTACCTATTTCAGAAAAAAAAGAGATGCGCTTTTCAAAAATGTATGCGGAATCACCAGAGGTTTCCCTGTATATTTATAATTTTAAAAAAATCAAGGGAAACCCCTGCACAAAAAGAAACATGCTGCACTTTCTCTGCGTTTCATTATGTGGGGCTTTAGCCTAAACGGGTTAAAAGAGTAAGTAGACAGAAACTCACCTCTATCCTATCCCCCTCAATGCAATACTTCAGCGCTACATCGGTTCCTGCCAGATTGTACTTCTTGGTGTCTCCTGAGATGCACTTACTGGGTTATGCGGATACCAGGAAATAAAATCTGGTGCGATCGTGCACAGCATCTGAACCAGAGTGGGGAGTAGGGAGAGGCGAGTATGTGTTATTTTTAACCCATTAAGAGCCAAATTTGAACAGATCTCCTTGAAAATCCTTAGGCTAAAACCCCACATTGCAGAAACGCAGCTTTTTTTGTTGCAGATTTTGTTGCGGTTTTTTGAGCCACAGCCAGGAGTGGATTGAGCAAAAGGTAGAAATCTAACAACTTCCTCTATATATCCCATTCCTTTTGTAGCCATTCTTGGCTTTAAAAACCGCAACAAAATCTGCAACAACAAAAAGCTGTGTTTCCTCGACGTGGGGACTTAGCTGTAGAAGGAACACCAGGCCAAGCAAATGTACCATATTTTGCCATGTGTGCATCCTGACCTAACTGCAGGGAGCAACAACCACTCTTCAGTTCAGCAAACAGGTGTTGCATGCTGTATTAGTCTGTTGACTAAAGCTGGTTGCAGATGACTGTGCTGTAACTGGCCTGCCATGAAATAAAAGCATGGGCTGCACACAGGGGACACAGAGATATTCCCGTGTGCTGCCACTACATGGGCCTCCATGGTTCCTTTCATTAAATGAATAAGAGCCATGAAAGCACAGGCCGCAAAATTGGACAAGAAAAGGACCTGCCCTACCTGATGTGGCCCGGACTGTCGGCTGCACACGGGACTGTGAAAACCACAGTCATGTGTAGGGGCCCATAGAAAAGAATGGGTCAGTGTGCTATCTGTTAAATACACGTATAACACACTGACACATACCACAGTCGTCTACAAGGGGCTAAGACTGTGTTCACACTGCAGAATATCAAGAAGAATTTGGGGTAGATATCTGGATTCTGCTGCTGACTAAACTCGGATGAATTAGCGGGACTGTCACGTCAGGAACTCTGCAGCAGAATCAATGGCAGGATCAAACAGGAGGTTTATTTTTTCACCACTCCGATTCAATCTCTGCCTCCAATGGAAAAGAGTGGGAGGCCAAATCGTGGTGGAATCCACCGAAAAAACAGAACCAGATTCCGCTATGTTAACGCAGACTAGGCAGATGTGGTTATAATTTATTAGATTATGTACATTTTAGTAACTATTGTTTAAGGCATCTCAAATGAAAGTATGTAAATGGGAATATTGTCTAGTCTATGCAGCTGCTAAGTGGACCTATGTGTGTACATGGCTATAGGCTAGAGATGAGCGAACACTGTTCGGATCAGCCGATCCGAACAGCACGCTCCCATAGAAATGAATGGAAGCACCTGTGACGCCGGCCGGCCGCTGGCAAAGTCAGCATCATAGGTGCTTCCATTCATTTCTATGGGAGCGTGCTGTTCGGATCAGCTGATCCGAACAGTGTTCGCTCATCTCTACTATAGGCTACAAAAAAAAAAAAAAAAAAAAAAAAATCACTTAATAAGTCATTCCTTCCATCTACTCTTCACCCTAACCTTTAGCCACAGAATAAGTAAATCATGGAAATATGGAAGTAAGTAAGACATGATGGGAGGAAGATTCGGACTACAGGTTCTAACCATGAAGTCTATGGAGGAGGACATGGTATGGTCAGGTGTAGCCGCTTACAATTTCCATCTATTGGCAGCAGAAGCGGCCACAGGAGGTGAGGGCAGCACGTACAGCTAGTTGTGCTACTGACCAGCTCTATATCACACGTTGCTCGGGTACGGCTGCCATGTCCCATCAGCCCAATCTACACAGCGGGGATAACCTCGATTCCGTGATCCTGATTAAAATTGTAATTTTTGAAGTGGCAATTTAATTGCCCAGTGTTACCACGGGGAGACATAGGTTTCCATAGAAGCTGTAGACCTGGGCAATACTAAAATACTTAAATAAGTATAAAACTGGGTGGAATTTTCTATTACAAGTAAATGCAAATTGTTAAGTTAGAAAAACGTCTATAACAGTAAAAACATTTCTCGTGGGAAATTAATTCTGGTTACAAAAAATGTTTCTTTGCTCATGGCAGATCAAATGCATTAGCATTATCATATTATCTCTGATGTATAGTCAATGTTGGCAAACAGCGCTCCGGAACAATCTACAGACTGTCAAGGACTAAAGGCGTGAGACGGTCATTGGGAGCACAGTTCCTAGAAATGATCTTTCCTGATATCTGACGCAGCTAAAGGTGCCAACGTGCTGCCCGCAAACTGTATGGGGATTAAATATTTGCCCGTGCCCATACAATAGCACCTTCTGCCCACTTATCGGTCCATGTCAATGAAGTCTCAGAGTTGTGTTATAAAGATTCAGAAGTCCATTTCACCAGTCCCAAACCAAATCGATCTGAGGACAACCTCGGAATACAGACTACTGTTTAACAAAGACCAGTGAGTGAGTTTGGAACCATGGGCATTTCTTTCAAATGTTGGTTTATGACCACAAAATGGATTTTCGCAGGGATTGGTGAATTTTTGTAAAGTGATACCGAATATAAACTCTAAAGCTGAGGTCAACTAGGCAAGCTGTATGACCGAACACTTTACAGTAAGAAGAACTATGACCATTTTGTCCCCCAAGAAATACCACAGAATAAGGAGTTACGCTGGAATGGGTTCTTGTGAGGACTGGCTACAGTAGATATAAAAGCATCAAATGTCTAGAGTCAGTGAAAACAGGTAGGAGTCATAAGTTGTAGAGCTTGAAAATGCATTAATGCAAGTCACATCAGTTTACTAAGCTGACCCAAATTCACCCATCCACTTCTCATACTTCTCCAAGTCTGCCGCAGAAACCGACTTTGAGATTTTCTTTAGTGCCAAGTCAAAGTCTGACATTGTCACAGGCATCTGTAGCTCATCTTTGGACAAAGCACGGATCTGTTCTGGTGTTAAGCCCTGGATACGTCGCCGCATAGCCATCATGGAGGCATCCCTGAAAAACATAATTCAATGGTTATAGCCTGACTCAGGTCGAAAAGAGCGAAGATGATTTAAAGGGGTCGTCTCATGACAGACACTGAAGACATCAGGATTATTATTAGGATGTGCCATCAACATTCAACCCTGAGTGAAGAAGGAGAATCATTAGAAATGCATCATGCAATTGCCAAGAGGTCGCTCCGATCAGATTTCAATGGAGACCAAATTAACTATAATAGATTGACTATGTGGCCTGTGAGGAAAAAAAACGATGGAGGGGCATGGTGTTCTTCTAGTGATGGATTAGGTCCCAATGATTAAACACTCATGACTGGACACAGAGATCATATACTGACAATGTACTATCAAAGTCTGTCAGAAGACAATCCCTTTAAGGAACATTTATATTAATTCAATAATTACATATTCACCAAGTTACTGGATCTACTTTAACACAGACTGAAAAGAAACTGGGCCTAATTTATTAACCACTATGGTATTCTAAATACTCGTACTCGATCGAACACTACTAGCTGTTCGAAGTTTAAGGTTCGATGCAGAACCAGTGTTGATTGGTAGAATGTTATACATTCTGCCAATCAACGCTGGTTCTTCTCTAACCTTTAGAAGTCTTCTCCGTGCAACGTCCCCGCGGCGTCTTCCGGCTGGAATTTACTCTGCCTAGGCATCCAGCCTAGGCAGAGCTGACTGCGCATGCGCGGGCATACCCTCGCATGCGCAGTCGGCTCTGCTCAGGCGTCGGGCCGGGCAGAGCCGACTGCACATGCGTAGTCGGCTCTGCCTAGGCCCCGATGCCTAGGCAGAGTGAATTCCAGCCGGAAGGCGCCGCGGGGACGCTGCGCTGGGAGAAGACTTCAAGGAGAATCCAGCCCGACTGTCACTCGTGGACTTGGTAAGTATAACTTTATCGAATTTTGCCTACCCCTGAAACGAGCATTTCCCCCCATAGACTATAATGGGGTTCGAAATCCGTTCGAACAGTCGAACAGTGTGCGGCTGTTCGAATTGGATTTCGAACCTCGGACATTTTAGTGTTCGCTCATCTCTATTAACCATTTTGTAACCTGGTCATTTTCCCTGGTTTATGACTTAGCACATTTTAAGGTTTTTGGTATATGCGGTTTTGATGGCTGTAGTATTTCTTGTAAAAAAAAATTTTTAAGTGATACATAGGCCTCTAGTTTTATGTCATTTTAACAGGAATATAGTCTCCTAGTATACACTGAAGAGCTGAACTAAGACCAAGAAGATGCAGTTCCCACAGATCATATAGCAACACGGTAGGGTAGATAAAGGCACAAGTCCATTAAGTCCAACCTATAAACCAAGTTGATCTATGGAAGGCAAAAAAACCCCTATGAGGTTGAAGCCAATTACCTCATCAGAGAAAAAAAATTCCTTTCCAACTCCAAGGGTGGGAGGAAGAAGCAAGATGGCGGCTTTGCTAGGAAGATCAATCTGTAAACAACTGTTCCAGGCTGGAAGGCTATCAGATGATGTAGGCCATTGGCTCAAGTTCATTGGGTATTTAGTGGGGCAGAATGTAATCCCTCTATGACACTGACGCTTCATATTTCTGTCCTAGTTAGAATGCAAAACCATATGGGCAAATCCAAGCAAACATACCTTGCAGAAGTCAACAGCAATAGACAGTAAGTGGGCAAATTGGTCAATTTTTGACACCATAATAAGGTTTCTATGAAAAAATTCACTTAATTTTTAGAGAGGAGCGCGGCTAATTATAATTAAATAGACAATCGAAAAATACGTCCCCCAGATATTAATTCTGTAATTATATTTCTAAGGAGCCGGGTGGGTGATGAATCGCACAAGCAGATTTGCTTAAAACAGCTAAAGGATTGCTAAATTATTAACCAAAGGTTAAGGTGTTACCCAAGGAGATCACATCTTACAGAAAAGATGCAGAAACAGATGGAGAAAAAAATTATTTATTAAATTTTTCACACAAAACCTAGGATTGATAGGAGTAATGTCACTATCGCTCATCTGTGTGTCCATCATATGACCTGGACAGATTTTTTTTTTTTTTTTCAATAGATAGAAACAATGAAGGTCCCTATTAAATGACAGCACGCAGAGATCTTGAAAAACGTGATATGGAATTGCATACCTTTTTGTTTCACCATGAATATGCTTTATTTCATTAACCTGTAATATTCCTTTAACGCGAAGGCCCCATGGTGCAGAAATGCAGATTTTTTGTACCAGATTTTATTGCGGCTTTTTGAGCAAAAGCTGAGGATGGCTACAAAAGGATATGTGAAATATTTAAGAAGTAATTCTACTTCTAACTTTTGCCCAATCCACTCCTGGCTTTAGCTATAAAAAAAAAAAATGCAACAAAAATTGCAACAAAAAAAAGGTGCGTTTCCGTAACGTGAGGCCTTAGGGGGCGTTCACACTACCGTCGGTGTCCGACATGTAGTGTCCGCTCCTAGTGTCCGCTCAAAATCTGTCACGGACACTAGCTGTGTCCGTGACACCTGTCATTTAGTTCAATGGGCATCGGGTGCGTTCTTTTGCACTCCGTGCCTGTCCTTTCCTGTCCGCAAGTGAAGATGTCCGACTTCTCAAGCGGACAGAGGAACCCTGCAAACATTAAAAAAAGTAGAGATGAGCGAGTAGTGAAATATTCGAAAATTCGATTCAAGTAGACCTTAATATTCGACTATTCGAATACCTACTCGATCGAATACTACTCGCTCATCTCTAGCAACTATTCATTGCCTAAAAACTTAAATATGGTTATATTCATGTGAATACCCTTGTAAGGTTATCAATGAGTACCCCCAACAGTCAGGGGACTGAAGGGTGTGCGGTGCTCTGTAATAGGCACAGCACTGTTCTGTACATTATGTACCATAATTATGACCATAAATGATACTGAAGCTCTGCAGTTCACTGAATTGTGAGAGAGATGCAGTACCACTGATGGCCACTACACAATGACAATGCCTCTTCCAGAATGCTGCAACACTGATCAGTGACGGTATCATAGGTTGGACTCTGACCCATCTGATAACAATTCCTAAGGATAGGTCTTTAAAGGTGTTAACTACAGTAGGAATCATAAGAAATACAGGCTGGGGTGGGTTTAACACCCAAAAAAAGTCATACTTGGCTATCCCTGGTTGTCCATACAATCTTTGTTCTCTTTCTCCCTCCATGCCGAGACTTGCTATGCTAGAAGTGGAGAGGCTCACATGACTGCTGAGGTCAATAAAAGGCCTCAGCTGTCACTTGTGAGGAACCGGTGATGTATTTGGGTGACATCATCAGTGACCGTTCTCAGCAGTCCTAGAAAATCCCTTTAATATAAAGATTAAGGATGTCTATGAAGTACCTGCAAACATTGGTGATATCAGCGCCAGAGTATCCCTCAATCTTCTCTGCAATGACCTCCAGTTTTACTGCTGGGTCCAGCTCAACTTCTCGGAGATTTATTTTCAGCAGCTCGGCTCTTCCATTAGCTGTGAGAGAGAGGGAACAGACTTAACTTTGTAGCGATTAATAATAGAACGATTTCCGAAAAGAACTGAAAACACAAGCGAAGCCTAAAATCTGCCAGGACGGAATCAATTAAACAGAAATAATATTCCCTCATTAGATTCCATTTGGCTGTCAGGTGCCAAATTCTGATAAGATGCCATTCCAAATTATCATTGGATTCAGCTGAACATATGTGCACCGTATAAAAAAACTGGCACAGAAGCAGTTACTGATGGCTAACTACATAGCCCGTGGTGTTGTCTGCCGTCTCGATTCCAGTGCTTTCAGCAGTGATGAACCAACATAATATATATTTGCCAACTCCAATAAAGCACAGAATGTAGAAATTTTCAAAAAGATTAAACTGAACATATACAATTGCAGATATCAGACATTTCTACCTCTTCCATCTCACAAGATGTCTTTCTGTAAGAAAAATGGCTGCAGCAGGAGCCTCCCCCCATCCCAACCATCAGTCAAATCAAATCAAATAGGCTTTATTAGCATATCCGAATGGATATTTGGCATTGCCAAAGCTAGTAAAGTGTGTGTGGGGGGGAAGGGGGAGTTGGAGTCGAGGGGGAGAGTATGGGGGGGGGGGGCTGATTTGGGGTATAACAGTCCATGGAGTCTCATCAGTCTGATATAGTAAAAATACGCCATACCCGACTGTCTAAAAAAAGTTATACTCCTCAGCTGTCTGCAAATGAAAAAGTATGAACCTACTGATAGATTCCCTTTAAATGCATTACTATATGCAAAAATGTTGACATCTAAACTAAAAATGTACCTATATACCTTATGAGGTAGCATAAAAGCGGGGCACCACTGAAATGTATGACACAAATTGTTACAAAGGGTACATAATAAAGGTATTATTGTTGGAGGTCCAAATGCTGGGACACTGATGAGATCATGGACAGCTGATGTAATGAGGTAGCACTGTACACGGCAGTCCCATTGGAGTGAAAGTAGAGGTATCCACATATGTGCTCTACTGCTTCATTTACACAGGGAACTCGGAGACCACCCATTCTCATGATCAAACAAATTCACTATTGTGTACTAACCAAAGAGGGGTCAACGATAAATCGAGTTTTTCTTTTTTGAGACAAAGTACTCCTACGCTATGAACGATAAGGCTACGGATGAAAGATGACCTGCTATCGTGTATTGTACTAGGTAGCCTCCGCTGGGACCATGAGTAGGTGTCCAGGTATTATATTATATCCTGATGTGAATATAGTTAGAGATGAGCGAACACTGTTCAGATCAGCCGTTCCGAACAGCACGCTCCCATAGAAATGAATGGAAGCACCTGGCACGGCGACCGGCCGCCGGTAAAGTGTACGTGCCAGGTGCTTCCATTCACTTCTATGGGAGCGTGCTGTTCGGAATGGCTGATCCGTACAGTGTTCACTCATCTCTAATTATAGTCAATCTTTGACCATCCGAAAATCAACATTACAAAATCCAGTTTGCCTATAATTAGCACTCCTGAGAAGCTTAGAACAATCCAATTTATTGAGAAGACTCTGTCACCACATACAATGAAGACCACATGGATGTTCACGCAAACCATTCATCTTTCTAATATGTTTCAAACCCTGTGACGTCCTACGTAGTACTATGCCCGAAGACCCAACCACTGAAAATTGGACACTTGATGGAAACACCCATGTTGTCTTCATTGTATGAAATGTTTGATTCATCTCAATAAAGTACGCTATTTTTCAGAATTGCTGGTTGTTGTTCATCTATCACCAAGTCCAAAGGTTAACTAATATGTTACCATAAACCTTCGAGCTGCAGTTCGGCCCATAGGGTGAGTGTCCAAAAACTTTGGAAAGATCTGGAATTATATGACTTTTTACCCCAAAGCTAAACATTTATGGCCTCCCTCGATAGTGTAATTTGGTGGGATATTCAAGATTCGCTGCACTGAAATAAAACCAGACCGGCATTAACTTTTCTCCTTGGGACTGTCTTCAAGAACCCCAGAAGATCCAATATTGACATGGAAGTTACTGCTGGCCATAGTAGAGTAGTTTACAGACAATCAAAAGAATGGGTACTATGGATTGTTCAGAAACATACTCACCTGTTCCCGATGCTCCGGTGTCTCCGGCTACTGTCTGTCCTCGACCCGTGATCACTGAGGTCAATCAGCGGTTTAAGAAATGGTGACATCACAGGGAAGGTATGTGAGTGACATCACTGTTTCATTTCCTTAGGCTGCTGATTGGCCTCAGAGATCACAAGCCTTGAGATGGACAGTAGCAGTCGGGATAGGAGAGTATGGGGTTTGTTTTTTTTTCACCTTTCCTGGCCTCCTTGCAGAAACCTGTAATTGCTAGACAACCCCTTTAAAAACCACTTAATGCATGGTGGGTCCCAAACAATTGACCACCATCTATGATACCATGAACACAACTTAAAAATCGAAAAAAAGTTTATTCAGGTCAATATAGGCAGACTTTTCTGCTTTCAATGGTAGTCGTCAGAGCTATAAGCTAAGCTTTTCCATATCAGGGGCAAAGATTTAATCAGTTGGGTACACTAAATCAGTGGTCCCCAACCTTTTTTCCACCAGGGACCAGTTTCAGCAAGACAATTTTTCTATGGCCCGGTGGGAGCAGGAAGGGGTGTGGATGGGGGCAGGGAAGGGGTGTGGTTTGGGACAGGGTTAAGCATGGGGGTGTAGATTAGAATCATGTACATATGTAAACACAAGAGAAAGCGCAAACTACAGTCCTATGAAAAAGTTTGGGCACCCCTATTAATCTTAATCATTTTTAGTTCTAAATATTTTGGTGTTTGCAGTAGCCATTTCAGTTTGATATATCTAACAACTGATGGACACAGTAATATTTCAGGATTGAAATGAGGTTTATTGTACTAACAGAAAATGTGCAATATGCATTACACCAAAATGTGACCGATGCAAAAGTATGGGCACCTCAACAGAAAAGTGACATTAATATTTAGTAGCTCCTCCTTTTGCCTCTAGTCGCTTCCTGTAGCTTTTAATCAGTTCCTGGATCCTGGATGAAGGGATTTTGGACCATTCCTATTTACAAAACAATTCAAGTTCAGTTAAGTTTGATGGTCGCCGAGCATGGACAGCCCGCTCTCAAATGATCTGAAAACAAAGATTGTTCAACATAGTTGTTCAGGGGAAGGATACAAAAAGTTGTCTCAGAGATTTAACCTGTCACTTTCCACTGTGAGGAACATAGTAAGGAAATGGAAGACCACAGGGACAGTTCTTGTTAAACCCAGAAGTGGCAGGCCAAGAAAAATATCAGAAAGGCAGAGAAGAAGAATGGTGAGAACAGTCAAGGGCAATCCACAGACCACCTCCAAAGAGCTGCAGCATCATCTTGCTGCAGATGGTGTCACTGTGCATAATACAATACAGCGCACTTTGCACAAGGAGAAGCTGTATGGGAGAGTGATGAGAAAGAAGCCGTTTCTGCAAGCAGGCCACAAACAGAGTCTCCTGAGGTATGCAAAAGCACATTTGGACAAGCCAACTTCATGTTGGAAGAAGGTCCTGTGGACTGATGAAACAAAGATTGAGTTGTTTGGTCATACAAAAAGGCGTTATGCATGGCATCCAAAAAAACTGCATTCCAAGAAAAACACTTGCTACCCACTGTAAAATTTGGCGGAGGTTCCATCATGCTTTGGGGCTGTGTGGCCAATGCCGGCACCGGGAATCTTGTTAAAGTTGAGAGTCGCATGGATTCCACTCAGTATCAGCAGATTCTTGAGAATAATGTTCAAGAATCAGTGACGAAGTTGAAGTTACGCCGGGGATGGATATTTCAGCAAGACAATGATCCAAAACACCGCTCCAAATCGACTCAGGCATTCATGCAGAGGAACAATTACAATGTTCTGGAATGGCCATCCCAGTCCCCAGACCTGAATATCATTGAACATCTGTGGGATGATTTGAAGCAGGCTGTCCATGCTCGGCGACCATCAAGCTTAACTGAACTTGAATTGTTTTGTAAAGAGGAATGGTCCAAAATCCCTTCATCCAGGATCCAGGAACTGATTAAAAGCTACAGGAAGCAACTAGAGGCAAAAGGAGGAGCTACTAAATATTAATGTCACTTTTCTGTTGAGGTGCCCAGACTTTTGCACCAGTCAAATTTTGGTTTAATGCATATTGCTCATTTTCTGTTAGTACAATAAACCTAATTTCAATCCTGAAATATTACTGTGTCCATCAGTTATTAGATATATCAAACTGAAATGGCTGCTGCAAACACCAAAATATTTAGAACTAAAAATGATTAAGATTAATAGGGGTGCCCAAACTTTTTCATAGGACTGTATATAATTTTTATTATATTTAATGTGACTCAAGTCACCATAAGGCAGAATCAGTGGGATTTTGGGCAGAGGTGTAACTAGGAGTTCAGCACAGGGAGGTGCTAAACGCCTCACTGGGCCTAAGTGTGCCTAAGATGGCTACTGATGATGGACACTGCAGGTTATGAAGATGGCTACTGATGATGGACACTGCAGGTTATGAAGATGGCTACTGATGACAGACACGGTTATGAAGATGGCTACTGATGACAGACACTGTTATGAAGATGGCTACAGATGATGGATATCACTCCTAATGCTGCTATTAACTTCACTACAGCCTCACTACAGCTACATTACACATCACAGGGACAAGTGACGTGTAATGTAGTTACCCAAAGTTTGGTAGGCGAGTGCGGGGTGGTGCCAAGACCCGCTGCATGTCCTGCATAGTACTAGAATCCCGGACATACAGCGGGTCCTGGCTCAACCCCGCACTTTGCTCACCTTATCCCAATGAGCAACAACCAACCAAGCTGGTGGGTCCTGGCTCAACCCCGGGCACTCGTCGGCTCCACAGCAGCTGCTGACTCCTCGCCGCCGGTATGCTGACCGGTGCAACATGCCCCGCGCCCCAGTACTGGTCCACGGACTGGCGGCTGGGAACCCCTGCACTAAACTATATACACCAGCCATGGAAAAGTTTTTTGGCACCTTCATCCTGAGCACCCAGATATTAAAGTAAAGCAAATGTTGAAGGAGGGAATATTCCAGGTAACCATGATTTTCGTAACCACTGTTGTAGCCTCCCCACAGCTTCTTGGGTACAGAACGTACTGTATAATATGGTCTTATCTAAGAAAGGGGGAAGGATTAATTGATCCATTTTTGCCGTATAAATGTACTCTTCAAGAAAGTACAAATCTTTAAAACATCACATAAACCTACTATTAGAACATCTTGGGAAAAAAAAATCAATTTTTTGAAAGTCAACTTTAAAGACCTTGAAAACTCTCAGAATGTTCTTTGTAATTCATTTTATATGTGTTAAGTAATAAGTTCTCACAGCAGCCGGCAGCATAAAATACATGTATGAATAAATCTGATCTAATGACATCACTTTCCAGGAAAAGCTAGAAAAGTCATATACTTCAGCCAAGTCCTCGCTGGAAACACATCCACTTTACATGCAGCCCGTACAATCCTCACAATTGTTCCAGGAGCAGCAACAATCCCATAATTTATACTTCTATTCCAGTCTGGAAGTCAATGCCCTTGAACTAGAAGATTATTATGAGAAAGAGGATTAATAACGTCCTCAGAAATATTGTGTCTGGAAATTTGGCTGTGATAGCAGGGCTGGCAGAGATGTACCATTGTATCAGGAGATCAAACTTCGCCATGGTCACAATGGGGGAAATTTACGGTTCCCTTTAAACCAGAGAAAGTGACGTAGAAGGGAATAGTTGTGATGCATCTCTGGCACATGGTCTTTGGTGTCAAAAGTGCAGCACTTCCCTCTCTCTGCACCCCACTCGTCATCTTTTACAAAAATGGGCAGGGCAGAGACCAAGGATGCCTTGGTCCAAGAAACTTTCAATATTATGCCAAGTCCTTACTGGCAAAGATTTCTATTCTGGTTCTTGGGCGTATGTCTGAATTATTGAGAGGCCAGACCCACTTGTTAATTCAGGTGCAGTTAGAAGTTCAGGAGGTCTTTAAGGTTTGTACAGTCTTAATACATTCCCATCCAATGTCTTATGGAAAACTCCTGTGACATTAAATGTACAGGGATAGTCCAGTTCCCTCCACCATTGGTCAGACTGAGGGTACCCTGATGACAACATTAGGGTGGGGGGCTAACAGGCGGGAGAACCCTATAATCAGTTGAGATCACTTGATGGAGAGCTGGACCCACTGAAACTACATCTCAATGCAGGCCTTCCTGAAAAAACACAAGATGTACTGGATGAAGCGCTCAGGGGACTCACCTGTAACCTGTATTAGCTTGGCACTCCCATATGGCCACTCTATAGTCAGGACACAAGTCGTTGCAGTTGCGAGCCACACTTACATGCAGTAGGTGCAATTTTCAAATTGTTACGCAATTTTGCTGGTAATATCGTCATTTTCAGAGTTAAATTGCAGCACTGGCAGAAAATTAACTAACTAACAACTAGAATACCACACCCAGTGAATATAAGATGCAGTTATGGGGAGATATTTTGGAATATACTGTTATTTGGTACATCTGGAGAGGTATTTTGTGCTGCACAGTGGCTTCCGTAGCTCCTGGTTTAGCGGTACAATACGGGCAGAGAGATCGTGAAATACATCTATAGTATATAAAACAGCACCAACCACTTCTGCATCAAAGGTAGGCGAGGACTGCTGTGGTCAAGGGTCTGAATATATTTAGTGGCTCTGGTCTGGGTTCTGAAGAGGTCATGTCTGGTGTATGTAGGATCAAATGGACCATTTCCAAAGTGTAGAAGGATGAAATTGGCACTTACTCCAATCCAGTCAGATTCCTTTATAAAATACGAACACTGACGCGGTTCGGAGCCAATGTCCCTTCTTCAAGTGCATATACTGTAGGTACTACATGTATTGTTTGACTGGATTGGAGTAAGCGCTGATCTCATCCTTCTATACTTTGGAAACAGTCCATTTGATTCTATTTGCATTTCGTGTACTGTGGCGGCAAGGATTCATCTATCCATTGATCCATCTACTATATTTGCTGTTTTAGGAGTAGTGACCTGTTAACTCCTTAAGTTAAGCAGCCATTTCTCTGAAAATTATTTGTTTTCACGTGTTTAAACGATATAACACGAGGTTGTTGCTCGGTGTTCTGCATTTTTTCTGCACTAGTTTATGTCTGAACTTTTTTAGTGTTGCAGTCATGTGGGAGAGTGGTGATGGCGATCTGGGCCAGGTGGAGGAGAAACAGAAACAACTGCTCTCAGAGACATCACCTGTGAGTTACCAGATTTATGGAGCGCTATAATAGACTGGAGGGCGCTCTACCCAACTTGTGGAGGACTTGTACAGTCATAGTCATGAAAGGAAGAGAAAATCCACAGCACTTGAGAAATTGCTTGTAGTTGACGATTGAATCCTTATTTTATAGGCTACGCGAGATCTGGAGAGACCTGTGGCTGCACTTCACCGAACATTTTGGCCAATCAAACCTTTATCAATAGTAGCGAGTCATTGGTAGTATTGTGGGGACACCACAGCCACATCAGATGTCTTTATGTATATACGAGGGGGTATCCAAAAGTTTCCAGAAAAGTTGTTTTTGAAGTGTGAATTTATTTTTTTTGTACAAAATTCCTTCAATCTCTTTCAAAGTCCTCTCCTTTAGCGGCAATACACTTGTCAAATCTCGTCTGCCATTGTTCAAAACATTTTTTAAACTCATCCACTTTGATGTGTGCAAGTGCCTCCGTCATTTTCCTCTTCAACTCCTCCACGTCAGCGAAACGCTTCCCCTTGAGGTTCCTCAAAAAAAGTCACTGTGAGCCATATTGGGTGAAAAGGGTGGGTGGGGCAAGACAGCCATGTCGTTTCTTGCCATGAAAGTAGTCACCGAGATGGCGGTGTGGGCTGGGGCATTGTCGTGATGGAAAAACCAATCACCAGACTGCCACATTTCGGGCCTTTTTTGCCGCACACTGTTGGGCAACCTCTTGAGAACCCCAAAGTAGAAAACCTGGTTGATGGTCAATGGTTCATCGTCGATCTTTACGCATGAGCTTGTTGATTTTTTTGGACACTTTTGTCCGTTCGGGAAGTTGACGGACGTCCAGAACGCGGTTGATCATCAATTGACATTTCACCATTTTTAAAGCGGGTGAACCACGAGTAAACTTGAGCTTGACACATAGCGTCATCTTTGTAAGCGGTCTTCAACATTTGAACGGTTTCCGATGCTTTTTTCCCGAGCAGAAAGCAAAAACTTCACAGCCGCGCGCTGCTCATAAAACTTCTCCATGAAGAAAAACAATGGCTGGACAAAACAGCTCTTGCAAGAAAATTCACTGCGGGTAGACAAAACCTTCTGCATCAATGCCGCTTGGCACACTGACTGAGAAGGAGTGGTTGAACAAATAACTGGCTGCAGAATCGCGTACTACGAAAACTGCGCGCGCAGCAGCCTCATTCTGGAAACTTTTGGGTCCCCCCTCGTAAAATAAATATGAATTCATTAAATGCAATGGATTTTCTCTTCTGACCATTCAATTAAAGTAAATACCTGTATGCACCATCAGATACCAATTCTAGAGCACCTTTACATAGAGTTCTGTGTAGTGACATTCTGTTGGTATACATGAATGTATGCATAAAGTCTGGCCTACACGAAGACAGTACAAAGTCAGACACTGAGCTGCATGCAATCTTGTGTACGGCAGCTGTCACTTACAATTCCTGGAGGAATATCATCATAATGCACAATGCTGAGTTAGACCAGAATTGTTATATTATGGGCATTATAAGTAATTACTAAAAAAAGACAAGTCAGGAGAAGTGACAGATCCCGATAGTTACGTATTCTGCTGGTGACTGTATCCGATCAGTGTTGTAGTCTCTTACGGTGTTGCAATATAATCAGTGTTGTCTACTTAGGGCTCTAAGGGCTAGTTCACACAGAGTTTTTTGGCAGCGGATTTTGACGCGGAATCACCTCACAGTCCACTGACTTCAATGGGAGCCTTCGCTTCTTTTATCCGCTAGCTAGACTCCCTCCCGATTAAGCCCATTCATTCAGGCCTAATCCGGAGCGGAGTGCCGGTGCACTGCATCAGTATTCCGTCACGGCTAGCCGCGCAGTATATTCACACGCGGAATCCATTATCCACCGTGTGAACGTACCGTAACACAGACCCGGTATCTAGTCTGTATATGATTACTTTAGGGCTGCATTATTGGTTTTAGTATCATATGTATAGTGGGAAACGAGGAAGAGGAGGGATAATATTGTATGTGGGTTGGTGTGGTTAATGTTTCAGGGCTGCTTTTTAATCCCAGTCTGGCCCTGGCAACACACAAACCAGATGCAGTAGTACAGGGACGGATGGAGTTTATGTGCAACCAGTTAAAGGGATTGTCGGGGCCCAAAATTATTTTTCTTACGGATAACCTATCCAGTTACCAGTACGTGATCTGTGGAAGTCCAATCCCGAAACCCAACACCATTTGGTAGCCTCAAGCCGCCAGAAACTGCTGCAGCGGAAGGGGAGTGTGTAATATGAGAAAGTCCAAAAAAGCACAAAAGTCTCAAACCGCTCACCCATACAGTCCAAGCATCTGACCTTTACAACATGGTGCACGAAACTCCCAGGACTCCATGGAACAACAAAAAATAAAAAATTCCAGCATCCAACGTTAATTGAAAATAAAAATTTACCTTTAATCCATACATTAAAAAGGTAGTAACGAAAAACAGTTACATATGGTCTTTGAACAGCGTACGCATTTCAGGTCTATATGCTCCCCTTACTCATGTGTAATATGAGCAGTGATGTAGCCCCGTCCCCTGTATATAACAGTGATTCAGAGGAATTAAAGCTCTACTCCGATTACTTGAACACAAGCATCTGCACTTGCTCCCCGTCCACTGCTGTAACTTCTGGCACCCCAAGGTTGCCGTCACACCTGATTTGTGTGGTGTCTGGGTGTTGCACTTCCATAGGTCACATACTGATGACCTATCCTGTAGATTTTTTTTATTTTTGGGCAGACAACTCTTTTAAACTATATCCTTATGGTATATCATATGCATTAGTGTTAGGGGGCTGGCATGGGTTAATCTCTTTATGTCTGGATTCTTTGGTTAGGGGTGTTTTTGTTTTTTCCATGAGACTCTGCCCCACCTCCTGGTGTGCTATTTAAAGGGGTATTCCCATGTACATAATCATACCTATATTTGTAGATAATTAAAAGTTAAACATTTTTGCTGACCCGGACCATATGACCATGATTTACTCTCTGCCGCTACCTGCCTCAGCCTTCTGGATTCCTGGACCAACACCACAACCTGAAACATCTGCTGGGAAGACTCAATGTCTGCTTTGCCTTGATTTGTGGTGCACTGTGTGTTTGGTGTTTCCTGACCTGTACCGCTCTGCCTAGCAGTGCAGCCAAGTCCATCTACACCATCTGTGGCTCTGGTGGACACCATTGTGGGGTTGGAGTTGGTGCAGCCCAGGGGTTGTTGAACACACAGGACCGTGTTAACCATTTTAATCGGTATATCTAGTACTTGTTCTTACTTTGGCTCTGAAACTGCATCTGCTATCCTAACAATTAGGCTTTACAGGGGTTCTCCAGCGCTTACTACCCCCTAGTTCTATGTTTCGAGGCTGGTTCCAGACTTGGGGGTCACGTGACTGGAACTTGAAACCTGCCTTCAAATTTCTCCACCTCTTCTCCGCTGTTCACAAGTAGTTACCTGTATTATAATGATCTATTTGGCCAATCCACATATTAGATTAAACTAGCAGCGAACACGGGAGAGCAGGAAATAGATGGAGTAACGTGGGGGCAAAGTGCCGGCTCCTATCACAGAACCAGAGCGGAAACAAGATTCCAGGGAAAAGTAAATGCTGAAACCCTACCTGGACAACCCCTTTAAAAGCACTGCACATATGGGTCATACATTATCCATTGGATAGGACAACGAAATGGAAACCTTATCTGTCCAGGTTAGAAACCAAATAGATTCTGTCTTACATTTCCTAATAATATAACCACTACTGTGCACAATACACACCAGGTTAGGCAGCCATACAAGAGCCTGACATATGTGATGAGACATAATGGGAGAGGTGAGGCTGCTGCATTCTGATGTTGCTGGAGTCTAGACAGTGCAGTCACCGGGACCAGCCATCGGTGAATTACAATGATCTGATTACAAAGATCTGCGCCCTCAAGTGAAGAAAATTTAGCAATTTATGTTCTTTCTCAGAGAACAGCCGAGTTTAAACACCAAAACTTCTTTTTTCAACTGTCTTTGGCAGCTCCCAGTGAAGTTGAAATGATGTTCGGCTTGGAGTTGCCCGACTGTGCTTGTAAATATTTAAGAGGAATTACAGATGTATTAAAGCCTGTGAATGGCAAATAAACCTATGTCAGGACTATCCTTTGGGAAGTCTGCCTTTCAATGCCGCACTTTATATTTACATATAGATATATTTCGGCTTTGGAAACTTGCAATTCTTTGTTGGTTTGCTTTTCATCTATGTTATTTAGTGTATGTGAGGGGAAATGGGCCCTCCCTCAAGACATTGGCTTCCTTGGATGAATAATTCTTAGACATGAAAATAATGGGATGAAAAAGATCAAGTCTCTTTAAAGTAAAAGTATCTAGTAAGATCTAAGACTAGGAAAGAGAAGTATTATCCCTTATACACAGTCCGGTCATATTAATGTGACCAGCGCCTACTTTTGATGTCAGCGTTAAATAACCAATGGCAGAAGGCGCGTGTCATCAGCCATCTGGGTGCACTCATCATTGTGGAAGGCATGATGGATCACCACAAGTATGCATCTATCCTTGCAGACCATGACTGCTAGAAGCACTGGATGCCCTGAATTCCTATTGATCCTGAATGCAATAGGTGGTGGTAACACGTATCTGGGGGGCGTTAACTGTGTTGGGTGTGATTTATGCTCAGCTTGCAGCCTGAGTGAAGGGTGAGTGCAAGATTGAGCGAGTGAACCTCTGACAGCCGCACCTGCGTCATGTGCTAGGATGGTCTGTACATGACAGACTATGTGTTCAGTGTATTAGCCAAACAACACAATGAGGTTGCTTTTGTTTTTCACTAATTTATAAAGACCTTGTGCACTTAAGAGAACCTGTTTGCAACTGCATGCACATTACAGACTTATTTCTCCTGGATGCAAAGCTAGAATAGCTCATATATTGGATGGTAAAAGCAACATTTTCTGGTATACATCAGACGTAGTACGACATCAGACGCAGACATCAGTATAACCCTACAGATTTCTATGGGTAACATACTATGGCTCTGTTCAATTCTCCCAACCTTTAAACATTACAATGTTGGTGAAGAATATCAATGGTGCCCAACTTGATTTGTCAAATATACTTTCCCCAAGTAAAAATGCTAGCACTTTTGGTGCAGTCTATACACTCATATATATTAAAATATTCTGGATAGACATCAGGGGCTCTCTTTCGCTGGAAACTCAATTTTCGGATGCATTTACTTGCAGGAATGAGCGCTACCTACGGTGTATGAAGTCATTTCTATTTTGAGTGTTCCCATTTTATTTAGATTTGCAAATGATGCTTATTCTTAGTAATGTCCTCTACAACACAGGATCAATTGGTTTCTTTCTATCAAGTTATTTTGATTCTATATCTCAGTTTGTGAAGAAACAAATTGCTCCTGAGTTTTTCAGAAGTTTTTTAAGTGGTGTTACATTCTTGCAAAATGACTCAGTTTGGGCTTAAAAAAACAAACACAAAAAAGAAGTGATAGCTCATTGATATCCTGCCGCCCTCATTCTTATGCTTGCTAGATACTTACTGATATCTGCTTTCCTAGCCCTAAACCCCGGTTCTGTTTCTTCATACAGTAAATGTCCATTGACAATGACCATCTGCCAATGACTGGCCGAACAGGCATTTCCTATGTGTCATAACAGGACCAGGCAGCAGAGGACAGTGAGAACTCTGAAAGCATTGGAATGAAAATAGGGAACGGGGCAAAGGCCTTTGGGGCCCATAAGCAATGGCAGAATTACAGAGGTTGTAGCAGCTACCAGTCCCATAAGCCAGGAGGGCCCATGGGTCACCTTCACCACACTAGGACTGATTAACCTCCTTCTAATCTCTTTCCGATTTCTTTCTTTTAAAGGAGTTGACCCATCACAAGGATCCTATCTATACTGCTAGTTTATGTGGATATAAGACTTTTCCTAAATGCATTGCTTTATCAAAACTGCTTTGTTTGGCCGCTATCTTAATTTATTCACTTCATTGTTTACACTCCGTTTCTATGGCCCGTGGGATTATCTGCTCATTTGTCAAGTGATGTAGCTGCCTGCTCTCGGGGGGGGGAAGGGGGGGGGGGGGTCTGATAAGTAGTGGAGCTTCTCAGATAGAGGAGGTGAGAGCTCCGGGATTTCTGAGCTCTTATCAGTCGGTTTAATTGAATTTGGCTGATAAGGGCTGAGATAGGGAGTCCGTTACCTCTGTATGTAATGCAAGCTGACTCAAATCCAGCTCTGCTACATCAGCTTCACACTGCGGTAATTCATTTACAACCAATCCCGTGCAAGTGAAACCCCGCCCACCTATGTGCCGAGAAAAGCAGGAAGTGAACAGAGCACAACAGCCTTCAGGTTAGTGAACAAGCATCATGGGAATACCCCTTTAACTTGCAGTCTGTGCTTAGTAAATGTATTACCCTGCCGTTTGGTGCACTAAAGTGAGACAGATGAATAAGGTTTATGTTACACAGCCTTCCACTGTCAGAAAAGAGAATATTAATCTTGCAATGCCAAAAGGAGCAGTTGGTCAACATATAACCAAGGAGGAATACTGCAGAGGACGTTGTGGCACAAAACAGGGCATCATTACTGTTTGGGGGGTACCAATAAGTGATGGAAGTGATAGGAAGTTTGTGTGCACTGACATATTGTGAACTAGTCTTCATGGCAGTCTGTACCCAGATAGGGAAGAAAAGGTTAAATGTAAATGCTGAGAAAAGGTACAGATAGGAGTGTCTGACAGTATGAGGAAAAGGTAAAAAGGGGGTCCATGGTGAGCTTTTTGTAATTGGGCCTGTAAGCCTTTAGTTACGCCCCTGGTGGGATGAGGGAGCAGATGAGTGAGGTGAGTATTGCTACTTTACTTAACCAACTCACAGCCATTTAGCAAAACCTTGCCTTTATAATAAAGAGTGGGAATACTTTTTAGCCCTGATAATTATGTGTCACTGCAATGTTACATTTTTGCACTACATATATATGGGAGGTCATACTAGTCGTCCATACTAATACATGATGGATGCCAGCACAGTCTTGTAAGTTAAGGGTAGACATGATGTGTGCTATCTGTTCCAGTCTATAGCACCAGAAGCAATGGCAGGGAGATCTGATGCTTTACACCTTCTGCTTTGCTCTGTTTATTGCAGGAAAAAAAGCTGTAATCCAGTCCTGGTGACTAAAATTCTGCTGCATCTTCAGAGGCTTGTAAACATAAAAAATGCAAAAAAAAACCCCATTCCAGCAAAATAAACACATATTTCTTGTTAATATTGTTTGGAAGCACCAGCAATGTACTCACTATGGCGTCTACAGCAGATGTGTAAACAGGTGAGAGCCAGAACATGGAGAGAGGCTGCACTCTCTGCCCCTAACACAGCAGGAAGTCACAGCACAGTTATGCTACATTCACATCTGGACTATCATATCTATTATTCTGGTCCATCGCAGAACCAGAAGAATGAAAAACCACATGGCAATGGATCCTGGAAATTACAGACACTAAAAGATCCCAAGGGACCCCCATTGACTATTGCTGGACGAAAAAGTCAGGCTTGAAGCAATTCTGCAATGGAGACTCTGATGCAGATGCAGTCTTAGCAAACCCAAATCAGCAGCAAAATTACATTCAAGCAAACAAAGCTTTCTCTATGTAAACGTACACGCCACCAAAACAGATATTAGACATTTCTTTGGTAAGAAGGGGAAATAGTGATTTTGGTAGATGATTTAAGTTTATGAGAAATGTCACTAAAGACATATAATATTCAGTGTACCAACAGAATATCTTAAGAGGCTGTCCGAAATCCAGGGCTATTGCATACTATTCTGTGGCTAAGTCATATAATAGATGGGGGTCCAAAACCAAGACCTCCACACCAATAAGCTGATTGGTGCAGGGTCCAGTTTCCTAGGCACTGCTGTAGCTGTTGCACCAAGAAACGGCAGATCTGTTTCCATTTACTTGAACAGGAACAGAGCTGTTTCTACCCACATACAATTTTTCGGACTATAAGACGCACTTTTTCCCCAAAAATTTTTGGGGAAAAGAAGGGTGCGTCTTATAGTCTGAATGTGCCTGGCCTGGCACCCGCCGTAATAGAGAGGCGAATGCCGGCAAGTGATAGACGCCGGGGCCTGAGACATCGCTGCGCTCCTCTGCCCTGCATGAAGCCAGCAGCGGGAGGAGTGATTCTATTCCGCTCCTCCGTCCCCCCGCCGCTGGCTTCAGGCAGGGCAGAGGAGCGATGTCTCAGGCCCCGGCGTCTATCCCTCCCCGGCATCCGCCTCTCTAGTACAGCGGATGCCGGGTCTGCAGTCTGTCAGCGGCCTCTTCTCCCCCGGGGCCGGTCCCCACCGGCCCCGTACCTGTAGAGTTGCAGGCCGGCTCCTGCGCGGCGATATCGCAGGAGCCAACCTGTTCGGGTGACAGCCGGGAGCCTAATGAGGCTCCCCGGCCTGTCACTGCTGTATTAGTATTGCGGCTGGGTCTATGACCAGCCGTAATACTAATAGACAGAATGTCCCATAGACGGCAATACACTTGTATTGCCGTCTATGGGACTTGCGATCAAGTGACCGCAGGTTCAAGCCCCCGGGGGGGAATAAAATAGTAAAAAAAAAAAAAAAAAAAACAAAAAAAAAAACACCTTTAAAAATATATAATACAAATATGAAAAATAAAAGTTCTAAATCACCTCCTGTCCCTAGAATATATATATATATATAAAAGTAGAAAATCATATGTCATAAACCACCGGGTTTTTTTTTTCAATACAAGGTGATCTAAGCAATAGATATTCCCCAAAATGGTATAACTAAAAAGTACTTCTGGCCCCGCAAAAAAACCCACTCTATGCATCCCCGTACAGATGCAGGGTCACCTGTCAATGTGGCCTTGCAGCTGTTGCAAAACTACAACTCCCATATATTAAATATTTTACCATTTTTTGCTTCAAATTTTTTTCCCCTATTTTCCTCCTCTAAAACCTAGGTGCGTCTTATAGTCCGAAAAATACGGTATACAGCTTCTGAAAGACATCATCTGATTGGTGCAGGGTCCAGGTGTTGGACCCCTGTCGATCTGATACTCATGACCTATCCTGTGATACGTCATCACTATGCAGTACCCTTGGTTCTTAGCCAATCCCTTTAAGTTGGTAGACTGCTGACAATCTAATGCTATATTTATATTCTCAGTTAGCGGCTTGTCAATGCCTTTAACAAGCAGAAGTATACGCTTTAATGTTGGTTCTGTATTTTTTTTTATTTTTTTTTAAGCTGGGGTGTGTATGAATAAAAATGATGGATTTAGTCTTTCCACAGCGTGAAGGATGGCTGCCACTTTATTTTCCCTAAGAAAAAGTTCACACTAAAACGCCATCCCCCCAAAGTAATATAGGCTTCCATGGATCCGAAAAACCTGCCTCACTTTAGGAGTTCAATTTGTCCAGGACCCAGGCTGAGTTAATAGTCTCCCCCGTTGTCTGGCCAGCAGCTAGCTGCAAATACGCATTTTACAAATATCCAATCGGAATAGAAATCTATTGGCGTGGAGCGGTTTCCCCCGCAGTGCCGGGCTACGTCAGATATGGAAGCGACTCCTCTATTACATTAATCTGCAGCTGACATCATCCGCATAGAGCTATATAGTTACATACAAAATACTCTCTATAATCCATCATAAAAGCACAGTAGTGGCCACAACACCATCCCTTATCTGAAATGCTTAGTAGAAATGTGAACAAAATAGCAGCCGGCGCAGGTGTGGAGAAGGGACGGGGTTAACACGGCGCTGCTTTAATCCTTGATGAAGACGTTCTTCATACTCGCACGACTGTACTCCTTATTTACATACAATGAGGTAGAAAACAAATATCACCCACCAGCGTCTGCCGCACTGACACAAGTAATTAATTTGCTGCTACTGAAGCAGAAAAAGTCTTAAAGTCTGACGGAACGAATATAGACCTGTGAATGGGGATAAGGTGCTAAATATTCGAGAAAACTTCTCTTGGTTACCAAATGACTTAAAGAAACAGTCCTAGCAAAACTGATACACTGTGTAATTGTTTGGCCTCAGTTCACATTTTGATTTTGGTCATGTCTGCTTCAACCATGCATCTGCACCAGGTCGTCTCAGATCACGCAGGAAGGTCCTGCATTTCGGGTTCTGTAACGCTGTTCAAGGTGGCAGGTCGCAATTTCAACTTTTTCTGCATCCTTAGGATGCAGATAAAGTTGAATACAGTGGTGGAGCAGCTGTCACCTCCATGCTCCACCGTTTAGGCTGCAGTTGATACTGTCTATGGCAGGGAAGCCATATGAGCATCAAGCCAGAGAAAGCAGCAGCCAGCCCTGTGGGACCGGGGTTAGGGGAGTACAACTTTGCTGAGTAGAAATGGTGCAAAATCAGGAGCAGAGAGAACAACATAGCTGATGTGTTTGGATGGTGGGGGGTGGGGAGGACTCACTTATAAATCCTTTGAACTTCATAATAGGTTAAAACAGCCCTGATCTGTGATATGTATATGATCTGTGATATGTTGGGACTATTTCCCAATGTATACATCTAATGGAAGCCTAAGGGCCCGTTCACACACTAGGATCTGCCGCTAAGTATGACATGGATTTTGCTTAGAAATCAGCTGACTCTGCCAGGATTTTGTTTCCCATGGTTTCCAATAGGAAGCAGAGATCAGAGGAGGACACTTAGATAATTACATTTCCTGCTCAGTCTGCAGAGTGCACAATTTCTACCTTGCTTTTCAGATGGAAAGCATACAGAGAGCCAGAGAAGGAAGAAGAAATTCCTCCTAATTTTTGGCCGTATGACACTGTATAAGCATAGAATGCATACAACATCAACACATTTCCATCATAAAAATGCTAACTTTTTACTGCATCCCTCTGTATTCAGTAAATTATACTTTCCAATCCAATAAAAAAAGGTATGCCAAACCAACCCCTTGTATGCCTTAAGTATAGTCTTTGACCAAGGGCGTAACTAGCAAAGACTAGACCACATAACAAACTTTTGACTTGCCCTCCTCCCCTCTTCCATGGTATAGCGCCCACTTTCCTGGCCCCCACACAGTATAACTCCCCATTTACACACAGTATAATGTCCTAAATTTGCCTCTTCAGTATAATGTCCCATAGCAGCCCCTGCACACAGTACAATGTCCCAGAGTGGCTCCTCCATAAAGTATTATGTCCCATAGTGGCCCCTCCAAACAGTATTATGTCCCATAGTGGCTCCTGCACACAGTATGATGTTCCATAGCAGCCTCCATACAGTATAAAGTTCACAGTGGCCCCTCCACACAGTATTATGTCCCATCATGGCCACAACAGATGGTACACTACCCACAAACTAGTATTGTACTCCGGGGTCTTTTAGAGTACAATGATCGGAGGACTAAGGGAGGTGACAAACATAAAAACCAGTGGTACTTGCCTCTCCTGGGCTCCGCCACAGTCCTCTTCAATGACGTCATAGACGTGGCTTTACACTGGCATCATTATGCATTGCAACGCTGTCCTGCTCCACGTAATGTCTGTGACATCACTACAGAGGCCGAAAACTGCATGTAGTCTCGTCAGAAAGCTAACACTAGTTTTTATGTTTGCTCCTCTCCCCTGGGCCTCCTATCATTATACTCCGGGGTCTAAAGACATCCCAAAGTACAATGACAGCAGTATTTGTTGGTGTTCTCCCAACAAATACTCCTGCTGCAGGCCTGTGGTCCGCTTTCCATTCTTCCCTCCAGGGAGCTCCAGCAACGTGATATGAAACACACGGGGCACCCTGGAGGGCAGAAGGGGAAGCTGAGGCAGCCATGAGCAGGTACAGGGATCGGTAAGTATATAGGTGGCCTATAAAGAAAAAAAAAAGAAGCAGCAGGGGCCTAATGGGCAACTTAAAGTCCCAAGCCTATGGCAACCACCACTTCTTTTGACTAACAATGAATGTATTATGCCTGTGGAGAAGTCAAAGGTATATGTCAGGGAATACATAGAATACAGCCCCCAAAAAAGTCGGAGTATGGGGCCTTGGTGGACTAATACAGGACAGAGGTCCCAAGAACAAAAAAAAAGGAAATGGAAAAGCCTTATTTATTCCGTACTAAGCAAATACATATACGGTGAAGGTATCAGCCTTATGATGGCTTCTCTAAAGCCAAACATGGCCTTCATTGTATGCACAATTGCTTGGAATAAATATTCCCTTACAGGCCTGAATTTTGCCCCCATGCTCATGGACCCATAATAATATTCGGACCTTAAGAAAATATTGGACCGGTGTGCTATCCATTAAAAAAAACCACACATGTGCATAGTCCTGTTCATGGAGCCTTATAAGTATCTCAGTACCTGTCGGTAACGGTATATAGATCCTCTTCTCTAATCTCCTCCGCAAGGCCTCGTCAATGTCCCACGGGAAATTGGTAGCGGCCAGAACCATGACCATTTTGGAAGGATCATCATTTTCTAGGGCGCCTCCAACACCTGCAATAACACAACAGGCATTATAGAGTTATACTGACAAAGGGTGTTGACAATGGAGAAACCATGATCTTTATTAAAACCACATTTTGTTCTGTAGATTTCTTTGAATCGTGCGGCCACTTGCTATCAATCATTGGCGCTCGGCTTTCACTGCGCTGCTCGGCTGGTTCATCCAAGTATATATTCATAAAACACACTGTCCCAGGCAATTTCTCAAATGGCATCTGTGCACGGTGGTTTTGAAGTCTGATGCTGGAGGGCTTTACATAAAATAACTACTGTTGTACATTGCTCAGCCGAGGGAGACAGGTTATTTATATAACTGTCTCTACCGCTCTCAGTCTAAAGGGGATGGAAAGTTATTAAAGGAAACACTCCTAAACTTCTTTTATATCGAGGTCTGCAGAACAAAAGCAGAGCTACTGTACATCGAAGCACTTTAGTTCTGTGCAAAAAGCCAAAGCCCATCACCATGTCCAATTACAATGTCGGAGTACATTTCTATGAACTTATATAGTTCCTTTCCTTCCCAGAAGAATCTGAAAATTACTAAAAATGTACCCAAAGGCATAAGTATCAAGTCTCCTAGTCTGCCGAGACCAAGAGAAAGAAGTAGCCTCAGGGTCAAACCCCCCTACTCTTATTTATGAAAGAGGTGAATATACAAGCACTTGGCCTGGATGAGATGGGACAGTAAGGGCTCGGTCACACGGGGCGAGAGGTGGCGGATTTTGGCGCTGAATCCAGGTCAGAATTCGCCCCCTCACTATAGAATCCTGTACGGTACGTTCCTGCTCACGATAAAAAGAAGCGAGCTGCCCTTTCGTCAGGCATCCGCCTTGCGGCAGCACCCTCCGGACTAGGCCCATTCATTTGGGCCTACTCCGGAGCGGGAAGCCGCGACTGTCGGAAGCCGCGACTGTCGCATTTTGGTCCCATTCTGACGCGGCTTCCGGTGTCAAAATCAGGACCAAAATACGCCATCCTATACCCCATGTGAACGAGGCCTAAAGGATCCTGAAAAAACAGACAACAGCAGATTCCGATAGATCCCTTTGACTATAATGGACTTTCAAGTGTCCATTTCTTCCCTGAAATTGCCAGATGAAAAAGAAGGGCTTGCACGACTATTCCTTCCAATGAACTGAGACAGACACTGTGCAATGGAGACTCCGATGCAGATGTGAACGTAGCCTTAGTCTCTACCTTTGGACAAATACAAAATCGCAGCCACTACCTAGGAATCCAGTTAAAACTCCTCTAATTGTATGGACTGTGCATTAAGAGTCCACACAACAAATGCCTACAAGAATTGGTTTAAAGAGGACCTTTCACCATATCCGGGCACATGCAGTTCTATATACTGCCGGAAAGCTGACAGTGTGCTGAATTCAGCGCACTGTCGGCTTTCCCGATCTGTGCCCGGTGTGAAGAGCTTACGGTCCGGTACCGTAGCTCTTCTATGGTCAGAAGGGCGTTTCTGAATAGTCAGTCAGAGACGTCCTTCTTCACAGCACAGCCTATCGCGCTGTGCTGTGAGAGCCGGGAGGAACGCCCCCTCCATCTGCTCGCAGTACTCGTCCATAGACGAGTATTATCAGGGAGGGAGGGGGGAGTTCCTCCCGGCTCTCACATCACAGCGCGATAGGCTGTGCTGTGAAGAAGGATGTCTCTGACTGACTGTCAGAAACGCCCTTCTGACCATAGAAGAGCTACGGTACCAGTACGGTACCAGCTACGGTATTCAGCACACTGTCAGCTTTCCGGCAGTATATAGAACTGCATGTGCCCGGATATGGTGAAAGGTCCTCTTTAAGTTTTTCAGCTAAAAGGTAAAATAAAAATGGAATGTGGCGATGTGTAAGGCTTTTCAGCTGAAACACGTAAGCCAATTTTTCTTGGCATTTGTGGTATGGAATTTTAATAGACATTCCATACAATTTGTGGTTGGCTTACCTGGGTTCCTACATAGTAAATAGGCTTTGTTTGTTTTTTTTCTACAAAGGTACACAAAGTGAAATGGGGCCAACGGCGGATGAGCACTAAGTTAGGATGGGATGTGAGGTAGCTTTGGCAAGGATCAGGTGCAGTGTTTAAATACTGGTGTCCTGTAGTGAAGCCAAAAAGACAGCTCATTTAGGCTTCAGCAGGGTGGTTTATATTAAACTATATAGCAAAGTACAGCAAACATATACCATGCAATATGCTGTAAATACCTATTAATAAGGTAGCATAGAGGGCTTTTGGGAGTAAGTAAATAAGGCTTAAAGGGTTTGTCCATTATTACGAGCAATCCATGGGAAGGCCGAGGAGGAGCAAAATAATTTTACATACTCATGTGTCCCAAACTCTCCATTGTCCTCTGCTGGTGTCCTTTTCTATCTGGTACATGGGCCGTGTTACTGGAAACCCTCAGGCTTACGTGATAGGTCTCAGCGATCACGTCAGACACAGAACTTCTGGCAACCCGGCCCTTGTCCAAAAAAGAAAGCGCACTAGCAGCAGATAACAGAGCACTGGGGAGAGCAGAGTATGCTTTTTTCTTAATTTTACACCTCCCCGGACGCCCCACAGACTGCTCCAAATAATGGCCCACCCTTTAAGTACTGTATAATACTTACTCCCCCTTCAACTCCAACATATAGGTGCAGGATTTTGGACGACAGACCACTGGAAGAAGATCTCACAAATTTGCCAAGTACTATACAGTGAATCCAGAAAGTATTCAGACCCCTTTAAATTTTTCTTTGTTTCATTGCAGCCATTTGCTAAAATCAAAAAAGTCCATTTTATTTCTCTTTAATGTACACTCAGCCCCATCTTGACAAAAACAAAACAAAACAGTAATGTAGATATTTTTGCAAATATATTAAAAAAGAAAACCTGAAATATCACATGGTCATATGTATTCAGACCCTTTGCTGTGACACTCATATTTAACTCACATGCTGTCCATTTCCTTCTATCCTCCTTGAGATGGTTCTACTCTTCATTGAGTCCAGCTGTGTTTAATTAAACTGATTGGACTTGATTAGGAAAGGCACACACCTGTCTATATAAGACCTCACAGCTCACAGTACTTGTAAGAGCAAATGAGAATCAGGAGGTCAAAGGAACTGTCCAAGGAGCTCAGAGACAGAATTGTGGCAAGGCACAGATCTGGCCAAGGTTACAAAAGAATTTCTGCAGCACTCAAGGTTCCTAAGAGCACAATGCCTCCATAATACTTAAATTAAAGAAGTTTCGGACGATCAGAACTCTTCCTAGACCTGGTCGTCTAGCCAAATTGAGCAATTGTGGAGAAGAGCCTTAGTGAGAGAGGTAAAGAAGAACCCAAAAATCACTGTGGCTGAGCTCCAGAGATGCAGTAGGGAGATGGGAGAAAGTACCATAAAGTCAACTATCATTGCAGCCTCCACCAGTCGGGGCTTTATGGCAGAGTAGCCAGAAGGAAGCCTCCCCTCAGTGCAAGACATATGAAAGCCTGCATAGAGCTTGCCAAAAAAACACATGAAGGACTCCCGGATTATGAGAAATAAGATTCTCTGATCTGATGAGACAAAGATTGAACTTTTTGGTGTTAATTCTAAGCAGTATGTGTGGAGAAAACCAGGCACTGCTCCTCACTTGCCCAATACAATCCCAACAGTGAAACATGGTGTTGGCAGCATCATGCTATGGGGGTGTTTTTCAGCTGCAGGGACAGGATAACTGGTTGCAATATGAATACGGCCAAGTACAGAGACATTCTGGAAGAAAACCTCTTCCAGAGTGCTCTGGACCTCAGACGGGGCCGAAGGTTCACCTTCCAACAAGACAATGATCCTAAGCACACAGCTAACATAAAGTAGCGGCTTCGACAATTCTGTGACCATTCTTGACTGGCCCAGCCAGAGCCCTGACCTAAACCCAATTGAACATCTCTGGAGAGACCTGAAAATGGCGTCCACCAACATTCACCATCCAACCTGACGGATGTGGAGAGGATCTGCAAGGAAGAATGGCCCAAATCCAGATGTGAAAAACGTGTTGCATCAAGAAGACTCATGGCTGTACTAGATCAAAAAGGTGCAAATACTCAATACTGAGCAAAAACATCTACATTTTTTAAAAGTTTTTTTTCTGTCAAGATGGGGCTGACTGAACACTAATGAGAAATAAAATGAATTTTTTTGATTCTAGCAAATAGTTGCAATGAGACAAAGAGTGAAAAGTTTAAAGGGGTCTGAATACTTTCTGTACCCACTGTATAGGGGAAAAAAAGCTGAATTCTTCCACAAACAACTTCATGCAATAACCTCTGGATAAAGAAAAAGTGCCTGATCGTAGACTCACTGCTGGGGATTGAGGAGGGGGTGTTTATGGGAAAACTACTTAAAGGTGGCCTGCTGACTTACCATCCATTTGAATAAGCAGTTCTGACTTGACTCTTCGACTGGCTTCATGTTCATCTGAAGTTCCCCTACGACTGCAGATTGAGTCAATTTCATCAATAAATATGGTGGTGGGTGCATAAAATCTTGCCTGTAGTGAGAGCAATTCCCAATAAATATATATATATTTAAAAAGAATATATTTGCAGTGGGGATCAATGAAGTGGTGCATTAAAAGTGTAAAGACTTCAGATTATTTTTCATGTGAAGAATTCCAAAAATATAAGAAAGTACAAATGTTCAAAATCAATGGTAACAATCGCCCTTCTAAAGACGCCCGCACCAACGATCAGCTGACCCACACTGGCTCAGATCTTGGAGCCCCGGGCCATTAGCTGTTGCTGCTGAGAGAAGCTTAGTTTGGCCATGCATGTCAAATAAAAGGTTAAAGGGAACCGGACGCGTAAATTTTGGACATTACACCACCAACAGTGGCTTCAAATCAAAATAATGAATTATTTTTAAAAGGAGTCTGTCAGCACAAAAATTAGAATTTGGAGATGGACGCCGTACCTTGCAGGGCTTGGGATGAAGTTTAGAAAGACGCGTTTTTTATTGCTGTCCCCGATACCGTTACAGAGAAATTCTGCTCTTTGGTGAGGCTGCACACCCCTAAAGGCCTTCAATGCACACCCACTAAAAGAAGGAGGACAGTCCTCTATCCCAGCTCGGCTTTCACTAAATCTTAAGGGGCGCAGTACACACTACCTCACATGCTCGATGAGGTCACCTGGAAGGGCTGCACTTACGGAGTCTATCTTCATGTTATTTTGCGCTGAAAGACTCCCTTAAATTATATTGTAGACTTATTAATATTGTAGAATTATTTAGATGTACAGATGGTTACATATTCATTGCAATCAATCACTAGCTTTCTTTCATGGATAAGAAGTCCTGGAGGAGTTGGAGCCGGAGTCAGGCAATGGAAAAATAGAGGAGTCTGTGTTGGTGGCTTGGCCGGTCAACTCTACAGCATAGTAAAGAGAGCATAGGAGTAGAGCGACGTTAAAAATGGCCTACTTTTGATATAAGGTCCCGTTTCGCAAAAAATGTGGTAGATACTGGAACAAAGAAAAAATCTTATAATAAGAAAAATCATTGTATTACAGGATCATGGAGTCTTCTATTTTGTCCTCTCTTGGCTCGTTTACCATGGGGAGGTCTTGCTGCTGGTACTTTGGCTGGTATAACTGGGAGGGAACCAGACGGCAAGTTCTCCTCCATAGTCTGCAGGTCGTCCAGTGCAGTTTTTCCATCCTTAGTAAACCCTTTAATACATGAACCCATATACCCCTAGAATTCATTTTATTTCCATTATACTACATTTGTACCACTATGAGCTCATAAGAGTTTCCGTCTTCAGGTCACAACGTGTTTTATGAAATACTAGAACATTTCATCTTTCTCTAGGCCGGTAACATACAGACGGCGTTCACTCTGATGCTTTTTAGACCTAAGAATGTATTTAGGAGCGCAGCACTTACACAAGCTTCCCATTTATAGTTAATAAGTCATAAAACATATACACTGATTTACTACATTTATTATAGATGATGGCACAAGAGTTGAAAGGTCACAGCAAGGACACAGCAGGCATTAAAGGGATTTTATCATTGGTGTCAGTGGTTTGGAGATAAAGACATGCCAGGCTATTTTACTACCTTCTTTTTTTCAATTCTCGTTCAGTTGTAATCCTGGTTAATAACTTTATGTAAATGAGCCCACCGAGCACCCTAGAAAATGGTCGCTTACAATACTGTGTAAGCCCCCAGTGCTGCGAGAGAACTCATTTGCATACCGACGAAAACCGGGATTTCTACCAAACGGCGGCGCAGAGAAGACATATTAAGGTAGAAGACGAATAGCCTTGCTTAAGGCTATTCCTACGTAATAAGCAGAAAAAAATTCAGTTTAAATGATAGGATCCCTTTAATATGGAGAAAACTAAGTTCATCATCTACCCCTCGCCCCCAATCCCGGCCTATCTATCAAATTTAATGGCACTTCACTTCTACCAGTCCCACAAAATTTACATTTTGGCCCTGCAATTTTTAGGATCTATCCCATCCCACAAACCAACAATTATCCTTTGACATCACCATTGCACTGCAAAAATAAACTACTAAGAGAAACTCACCATTTCAAATAATAAGCGAACCAACTTTTCAGACTCTCCCCTGTATTTAGATGTTAAAGTTGAGGAGGAAACATTGAAAAATGTTGTTCCACATTCTGTTGCTACAGCTTTAGCCAGCATGGTCTTTCCCGTACCGGGTGGTCCGACCATTAAAACACCCTGAAAAAAATTAAAGATTAAAAACAAATTACATTTTACATTAGTTTTTACTACAAGAATCCAAATTTTATTTGCTGATTTTAAAGAGGATCTTTCACCGTCTCCGGCTCTTTTCATCCTCTCATGGGCACCATTCCACCGATTCCAGCACAGTTGGAATTTTTTCTCTAGCCCTCACCACTTCAGAATTAATTTTGGTATCTGATAGGGACAGTATTCTGAGATCTGACACTGTCCTCCCCTGATTGGAGCTCTGAGTCACGCCCCCTTGCCTTATCTTGTCTGACACCACCCACTTGACACTAGAGAGTCTAGTTAGCATATCAGATACTACAATTAACTGCACAGTCGGTTCAAGAACAGTGACTATTAAAAGAGCTTGAATTTGGTGGAGGAGGTGAGGTAAGGTGAAAAAAACAAACAAAAAAACCCACACAGTGCGGCAGAAAACACCGGAGCAGCAGGACCAGAATGCAGTGGGAGACACCACAGCACCGGGACAAGGGCGAGTATATTTTTTTGTTTTGGATTTTTTTTCCACCTTCCACAGCCTCTAAAAAACCAAAAAAAAAAGGTAATCTCTACATAGAAATGACTAGCTAATGGCCCCCATACACATAAGAGAAAGTTTATTGGAACCAAATATATACAGGTATCCCAACACTCCCCTGAAAGAAGACGTCAGGGAAGAAGAGTCTGGCACCAACTTACTCCACTCTATGCACACTCGGCCAAACCAACTGAAGGTATATGAGATCCTTAAGAAATCAGGGGGACTAGGCAGAAAGATACCACACAATCTCTAAAGCCCCCAATATATTGGAGGATTGATCCATCTTCATCTTACCCTCCAAGGTCTTCTAATTCCCTTGAAAAAATCTGGCATCCACATAGGAAGGACTACAGCTTCTCTTAATAGTTTCTTTGCTTCTTCCAGATCAGCAATGTCTTCCCTATTTAGAGACAAGTAATAAGAAAGAGTGAAAAATAGAGGAAATATAAATAGGAAGTGAGACAAAAAAAAGATAGGGAAACAATAAGCAAGTTGGCTAAGATGAAGATGCAATGGAGGGAAATACTTTTTAAAAGGAGTCTTCCACTTCCTCTAGCACCACATTACAGAGCACATTACAGTGATAGAAATCATACTTACGTTATGTAGGTCACTTTTGTGGATTTAAGGAAAATAACTTATGTAAATGAGGCAGTTGGTGCACTGGAGGCGGGCCTTCAGCCCTGGGAACTACTCAAATAGAATGGGTGAGGATCAACTCTAACTACAAATGGTGGCACAGGAGATGGTAGGGTATAGAGTGGCAAGAGCAGTGCCCCAGGAGGTGAAGGCCCGCCCTCAGTGCACCAACTTCCTAATTTGCATATGACTTTGTGGTTGTTTTCCTCCAAAAAAAAATCTGCCTAACTCCCAAGAATTGAGTTTTTGAAGGCGCCAGTCACCTTACATGTACGCATATCGCCATTACCATCTCCTGTTGCAAGGCTTGTCAAACTTTTTTGACTCAAGTCTCACCAGGCATTCTTTTTTTTTTGTTGCCAGGGCCTCACCGGCAAAGAAACACTACCATGGAGTGTCAAACAAATGCCACTGTGTTATCCATGTAATACCCTCACCAGTGGTAACAAAATTGTACAGTACAGGACATATAATTCCTCTAGCAAGAGTAGCACAAAATATCTCCCCAGCAGTGCCAAGTATCATAGTCCAAGCAAAAAATACCCCACCAGAAGAGCCAAACACATAAAGCACCTCCCTAGCAGTGCCAAGTATCAGCATCCAGCATGGGCAACACGGTGGCTCAGTGGTTAGCACTACAGCCTTGCAGCATTGGAGTCCTGGAGTTCGAATCCAAGGAGTTTGTATGTTCTCCCCATGTTTGAATGGATTTCCTCCCATTCTATAAAAAAAGACATACTGATAGGAAAAAAAAAGTACATTGTGATCCCTAAATAGGGCTCACAATCTACATTTAAAAAAAAAAAAAAGTATCAGCGTCCAGCAAAACAGCCCCCCAGAAGAGCCAAACACCACAGTGAAGCATAAAGTACCTAACCAGCAGTGCCAAGTATCAGTGTCCAGCAAAAAATAATCCCCAGAAGAGCCAAACACCACATTACAGCACAACATACATCCCCAGCAGTGCCACGTATCAGTGTCCAGCAAAAAAAAAAAAAAAACACCTTCCGGAGAAGCCAAACGCCACAGCACGGCACAAAATAATTTCCTAAATGTGCCAAACACAACGGTGCAGTACAACAAATCACCATAGCAATAGAACCTATGCAGAAGATCAGACACCACTGTATAAGAACCATGTGGCAAAATGGTCCTCCAACCCTTCCCTTTCTTAATGGCAAATAGAGTCTCCCCCTCTGTAACTCTGGACTGTGCGCAGCAGTATTCTCCCCAAATAAATCACTCCAAACTTGCAGAAAATTATTCCCCAATTCCAAACCTCCCACTCTGTCAGGGGCAGCCCCACCACAAAGAGGTGAGATGAGAGAATAGCCCCCTACCTCCAGTCCCAGTCTATGCTGTCTTTGCCTCCGGACTATAGCAATGAGCCTGAGGCTGATCTGTTCCTGGATGAATAGTCCTGAGTCTACAGGTCCTTCAGTCTTTCATGCCACACATACTGCACTAATAATGCAAAGCCTCCCACTGTACCATAAAGTGACCCCGACCCCAGCTCTGGATGAAAGTAAAGCTTTATCCAAACATGAATTTAGGGTCAAAAGCCTAACCAAAAAAACATGGTTATTTTTACAATTGTAAAAAACCAGGTGACTTTGGAAGTTGTGAACGCTATACAGACCGCGCTTAGAAGAGAGAGGTTTGGCGCCATCCAATAGTCCCCAGTTCTGCAGCTGCACAATTTTGTGTAGCTGCTTAAGGCTAAGTTCACACCTGCGCTTGTATTCCGTTCCGGGTTTCCATCCCTGAAAAGTCCTGCCACATTTTTCAGGCGGAAATCTGGCTGACCCATTATAGGTTATGGGGTTAGCGGTTTCCGTGAGTAACTGCTTTTTAAAGGGATCCTATCATTAAAACTACATTTTTGTCCCTAGTACGTAGGAATAGCCTTAAGAAAGGCTATTCTTCTCCTACCTTTAGATGTCTTCTCCGTGCCGCCGTTCTGTAGATATATTGGTTTTCATGGATATGCAATTGAGTTCTTTCGCAGCACTGGGGGCGGTCCTCAGCGTTCAAACAGCACTGGGGGCGTCCCCAATGCTGCGAGAGAACTCTCCAGCGACAGCCTCTTCTTCCTCTGGAATGCCCTTCCTCTGTGAGGTGCTCTTCGGATGGCATCTTCTGGCTTTAAATGGGACGCATGCGCAGTCGGGTCTGCCATGCCTGTGGCCATTTCCTTATGGCCACTTACACAATACGCTCGTGTAAACAGCCACAAGAAAATGGCCGCAGGCAAGCCCGATGGCAGAGCCAACTGCGCATGCGTCCCATTTAAAGCCAGAAGAAGCCATCTGAAGAACACGTTGCGGAGAGGGCGTTCCAGAGGAAGAAGAGGCCGTCACAGGAGAGTTCTCTCTCAGCACTGGGCACGCCCTCAGTGCTGTTTGAGCGCTGAGGACCGCCCCCAGTGCTGCGAAAGAACTCATTTGCATACCGATGAAAACCGGGATATCTACGGAAGAGCGACACAGAGAAGACATCTAAAGGTAGGAGAAGAATAGCCTTTTTTAAGGCTATTCCTACGTGTTAGCGAGAAAAAATGCAGTTTTAATGATAGGATCCCTTTAGGCGCAATAGGTATCCATATTTCAGGTCCACTTGCAATGGAAACTCTGAACACAGGTGTGAACCTAGCGTCACATTGCCAGGACGTACAAATAAGTCCTTGCAGGGATGACCGTAGACCAGCAGGAAGTATATAGTGAACGGGTGGTCCGGAAGCAGTTAATAAAATTAGATATATCTTACACCACCATAGAGGAGATCAATACTAGCAATCCGGATAAACCTGCCCCTAGGTCTATGCAGGAAATTTGGAGCTCGGTATCAGAAAAACAGACGTCCATCTGCAATAAAGATATATTAGGAAATTAATCAGCCCGGAATTTATATCTGTCTGTATTTGGTCTAAGGCCCTAATGTAAGCGCCAAAGCTGAGATCTGAAGTTTTCCTTGCCAGTTGTCTTATTATCTTTCACTTCTAATATCAAGAAATTCCCTCGTGAACAAAACAAACATTTTATTACCCGCTCACAAATCAGCCCTGAAATTCAGCCTCATTGTAAATACCATATTACATTTCAAGTGACTGATCTATAAATTCGCGGCGAGGCGGAGGATTTTGCAGGCTTAAGTGTAGCTCTGTTTTGCTCAGACGTTAATCACTTAAGCCAGTAACAATTTCCAAAAGTATATTTCTAAAGAGCGTGGATTTTCCTGCATCGCTGCATTCGCCGCTCTACGTAGTCGCTTTACTGGAAGACGCAATTTATGTTGCATTCATTCTCTTTATTTTAGTTTGGGCAAATATAATAAAACGTCAAGTTCACTTTTCTCGCACTGGAAAATAAACCGTAGGGAACAACCTAAACATGGCTGACTCCTGATAAACAGCAAAGGACAGAAGACTGGCAGAGAAGCCGAAGCTGAATTTATGGGGATAGTACACAGAAATAAATCCGATTTGGGGCAGCAGACTTTAACTGTATTTACTGGGGGCAAGTGGTATGTCACGTGACCACTAAATCCACTGCAGCGGACACCAGCCTTAGGATATGTTCACATAGAGTTTTTTGGCAGCGGATTTTGACGTGGAATCCGCCTCAAAATCCGCTGCCAAAACGGCTACCATTTACTTCAATAGTAGCCGCTCACTTCTTTTTTCTGCTATCTAGTAGAGGAAAAAAAAAATCGACATGCCCTATCTTGCCGCAACTCAGCCTCGGCACGAGTCTCCCTCCCGATTAGGCCCATTCATTCGGGCCCAATCCGGAATGCAACAATGGGATGCCAGTGCACTGCATCAGCATACCGCGAAACTAGCCGCGACGGAATGTTCACACATGGAATCCATTTTCCGCCGTGTGAACGTACCCTAAAAGGGGTTGTCCAGGGTAATATTTTATTTATCAATTAGGCTGGGAGAGATGGAAAAAAATAAAAGAAAAGAAAACCATATTCGTCTGTCCCTCGTGCTCCGGAGCTTCCCCGCGGTCCAGTCCTGCAGCTCCGTTGTCTTGTGGCGGAAGTACCTGCCACACATGACCTTGAGGCTGCTGATTGGCTTCAGCGGTCAAATTAAAAAAAAAATCTTAAAAATCCTGTATTTCTGACTCCAGTTTTTTTTTTGAAGCAGTCACCTGAAGCCTACTGATGATCACAGATGTTATACATACGTAGATAAGACACAGAATTCACTAGTCACTATAGGTGATTTCACCGCTTACCTACTCCTCTCTCTGTATAATGACCGCTGCAGAGGTCACACAGCATGCCTAGAAAACTCTCCCATAGAAGTCAACAGAGTTTTCTCCACAACAATGTTCCAGAAGGCAGAAAGTCATAGACTATTTTAGGCTTAGTGGCAAGAGTTGGAATTGCAAGATTGTAAGATTCTTTTGAATATAAATAATAACATGGAAAATTAAACACCAAAAGTTAATTAAAATATTAACATAAAAATGTGATTTAACCAATATGCCATTTCCATGTGACATAATCACTTTAAGGCTTACACGACCATACTGAATGTAAGGTCTGCGAGTTGCCAATCAGCAACACTAGTTGCTGATCAGCAACATAGACGTCAGTGTCCTGCCGCACTCGCGCATAGCCATTACGGACATGTTGTATAAATTGCGGACCACGGTTGTTGCCGGGCCACATCACGGATAAAATATCCGGTGGTTTAAGAGACCGCATTGAGTATAATGTGTCCGCAATAGAGGGTTTTCAATTTACATTACGACCGTGTAAGACCAGCCTAAAAGGGAATGTGTCAGTCCCTGTCTGCCCACTAAACTTACTAGACTAGATATAGACTAGACTATATCTGATGTGGTCTAAAAACCAGGATGGAGAATGTGCAGAGTTCCAAGTTGAACGTAACACCCTCAGTGATGTACTGCGCATACGACATCATGGTTTCACATGGCGCATCCGCAAGATTTCAATCATGGAGAGTGTGATATAACAGTGCTGGGGCCTTCAATCAAGATTCTTGATAGAACCTCAGATGCAGACGTGAACTTAAACTTATTAATTAAAAAAAATTTCTCTGCAATATTTAGTATCTTATAAGAAAATCATTATGGGATTACACAAACATACCAGTGGACATTGGGATTCCTAGAGATGATGTCACGCTCTAATGCTTCAACGAGATCCTTGTCATATCCGGCACCATCAAACTTCTTCATCTCATTTTCTCCACCTACATCTTGCTGATTTTTTCGCCCCTATAAAACAGATAGAATTATGGTTATTACAACATGGAAAATAATAAGAGCCAACCACCAGCATGTCATTTAGGAGTGCACACCATTTCCCCTCCTCTGCCACCAATCCAGCCTGTACAACACAAGTCTATGGAGAGCAAGAGAGGGGGAAGAAAGAGGAGAAACTCTTCAGAGAGGACAGACGTCTACAGAGAGACAGTTTTCATTCACAACACGGTTAGGTTTTGTCCATGTCTAGAATTTGCCCATAACAGTTCAATAGTAAGCAAGTATCAAGAGGCTGGATACAAACTATTGACCAGATGGTACCATGTGCCGTCTAAACTCCACAAAAATGTTTCCGTCCACCTCCCTGAGATGTTGGCGTTGTGGCACGGAGGAAGGAACACTTCTACACATCTTCTGGGAATGTGCCAGGTTGAAGGACTTCTGGAATGGGATCCACAAAATCATCTCTAAGGTGTTTCAGACCAGTTACCCTCGGACCTGGCCTTCTATCTCCTCCACCTGTCTGATCACACACTTCATGCCTACCGCAAGTCGTCCCTTCAACACTTAGTTAATGCGGCCAGGGCTTGCATTCCCACTCTCTGGAAGTCCTCCACCTCTCCTTCTCTTATACAATGGACATGCAAAGTAGAAGATATCCAATGTATGAAGGACCTCACCGCTAATCTCAGGAATACACACGAGGCTTTCATCAAGGCTCACAGGAGTATAAAGTTCTTGTGATTTTGGCCGGCCTCCTTCTGTTGGTCCGGTCGCTGGGAACCTTTACTCTTTCCCTCCTTTTTCTCTTTTCTTCTCTTCCTCCTTCCCTTTAACCCACACCTACTCTGCCCTCACTACTGTCTTCTCTTACTCTGCACCTCTCTTCTTGTTAAGCACCTGGTTTTGTGCCATTGCTGTTCATATGCTGGCCCCTGTTTTGTTTTACTTGCACTACGGATATATGAAAAAATACCTAAAAATTATTTTTACACGTTAAGTGTGAATTCAGACACAGTTCTTTTTGGAAACCTGCCACAGCTGTATACTAAGCTAAAGATAAAAGAGAGTCCAGCAAGAGGAGAAATATAAGTTAGAATCCTATATTTTTTTAATGTACTCTTGGCTCAAAAAACTTGAAAACAGCAGCATGTGTCCAAAATGTAGTGTGTGAAAAATAACCCTTAAACTGAGGTCATACTATGCGGTAAAATTTTACTTCTTGTTGAAGATTTTGCTGTGGTTTTTTGAACCCACCCTTGGCTTTGGCTCCGGAGCTGTCATGGACAGAAACAAAACCTTTGATAAAGATTTAACACAGAGAAGGTTTGAAGTTTAAAGGTTTGAAGTTTAAAGGGGTATTACCACCTCAAAAATTCTATCTGTAATGCTAGATTGTGTAAATTCCTAAATACATTGCTTTAACAATGCTGCTTTATTTGCCTGCTTAGATTATTCCTCCCATTGTTTACATTGCATTGTTGGTGCATGACTTGTATCTCAAAAAAGAGAGGACAAAGTGATGATTCAATGCTCTTGGGGGAGGGGGAGCTGAGCAATCTCCCTGTTATATACAGCTCTGGGTCAGGACAGTCAGTTCAACTAATTGCAGTTTACTGAAAAAGGTTCGGACAGTGTTGGTTATCTCTCTATGTATGCACAAAGATAACCATGAGTCTGTTCTCTTTAGAAGCATGGTAAGTATTCTAGATAAATCTGTGTAATCTCCCTATATTATAAAAATGAATTTCTGTCTGTCTGTCTGTCTGTCTGTGCTCTAATGCGAACCAAACGACTGGACCGATCTTCACCAAATTTGGTACAGAGATACTTCAGATATCCGGGAAGGTTTAAGACGAGACTCCAACTCGCTCGGACGTACCGTTGCTGAGATACAGCATTCCAAACACAGTGCCCCCCCCCCCCCTTAGCCAATACAAACCTGCAAGTCTTTCACTCATATTTCAACTGCAATACACACGGTCACTCCACATGCACAATACAACACTGATATCCAAACTGAGATACATGCATCAGAGGATTAGATACACAGATCAGCACACAGTATCACACACCAGAGGATTAGATACACGCGTCTGCACACAGTTCCACACACCAGAGGATTAAATACACACTTCTGCACACAGTTCCACACACTGAAGGATTTGATACGTACGTCTGCACACGGTTCCACATGCCGAAGTATTAGATACAGGCGTCTACACACAGGCCCACACTCCAGAGGATTAGATACGCGCGTCTGCACACATCTGTACACGCCATAGGATTAGATACACGCGTCTGCACAGAGTACCACATGCCGTAGGATTAGATACACGCGTCTACACACAGTTCCACACTCCAGAGGATTAGATACGCACGTCTGCACACAGTACCACATGCCATAGGATTAGATACGTGCATCTGCACACAGTAACACATTCCGGGGGATTGGATACGCGCGACTACACACAGTTCCACACGCCGTAGGATTAGATACGCGCCTCTTCACACAATACCACACAGGGGAGGATTAGATACACGTGTCTTCACATAGTTGTACACGCCATAGCATTAGATACACGCATCTGCACACAGTACCACATGCCGTAGAATTAGATACACGGGTCTGCACACAGTCCCACACACCAGAGGATTAAATACGCACTTCTGCACACAGTTCCACACACTGAAGGATTTGATACGTGCGTCTGCACACGGTTCCACATGCCTTAGGATTAGATACACACGTCTACACAGAGTTCCACACTCCAGAGGATTAGATACGCGTGTCTGCACACAGTTTTACACGCCATAGGATTAGATACACGTGTCTGCACACAGTACCACATGCAGTAGGATTAGATACGCGCGTCTACACATAGATCCACACGCCGAAGGATTAGATACGCGCCTCTTCACACAATACCACACAGGGGAGGATTAGATACGTGTGTGTGCACACAGTGTCACACTTTGGAGGATTAGATACATGCCTCTGCACACAGTACCACAAGCCAGAGAATTAGATACGCATCTCAGCACACAATACCACACAGGGGAGGATTAGATACACGTGTCTTCACACAGTTGTACACGCCATAGGATTAGATACACACATCTGCACACAGTATCACATGCTGTAGGATTAGATACATGCGTCTACACACAGTACCACATTCCATAGGATTAGATACACGTGTCTGCACACAGTACCACATGCAGTAGGATTAGATACGCGCGTCTACACATAGTTCCACACGCCGAAGGATTAGATACGCGCCTCTTCACACAATACCACACAGGGGAGGATTAAATACGTGCGTCTGCACACAGTACCACACGGGGGAGGATTAGATACGCGTGTCTGCACACAGTACCACATGCCGTAGGATTAGATACGTGCGTCTACACACAGTTCCACACGCCGTAGGATTAGATACGCGCCTCTTCACACAATACCACACAGGGGAGGATTAAATACGTGCGTCTGCACACAGTACCACACGCCAGAGTATTAGATAAGTGCGTCTGCACACAGTACCAAATTCCGTAGGATTACATACGCGCATCTGCACACAGTACCACATGTCGTAGGATTAGATATCCACGTCTACACACAGTTCCACATGCCGTAGGATTAGATACGCGCCTCTTCATACAATACCACACAGGGGAGGATTAGATACGTGCATCTGCACACAGTACAACATGACCGAGGGTTAGATGTGCGTGTCTGCACACAGTTACACACGCTGAAGGATTAGATACGTGTGTCTGCTCTAAGTATCACACGGGGGAGGATTAGATACGCACATCTGCACACAGTTCAAAATGCTGGAGGATTAGATACGCATGTCTTCACATAGTACCACCGCCAGAGGATTAGATACACGTTTCTACACACAGTATCACACGGGGAAGGATTAGATGTGCGCATCTGCACACAGTACCACATGCCAGAGGATTGGATATGCACATCTGCACACAGTTCCATACGCCGGAGGATTAGAAACGCACGTCTGCACACTGTACCGCATGCCGTAGTATTAGATACGTGCGTCTGCACACAGTTTCACACACTGGAGGATTAGATACGTGCGTCTGCACACAGTACCATATGCCGGAGGATTGGATAAGCAGGTCTGCTCACAATACCACATGCCAGAGGATTGGATAAGCAGGTCTGCACACAGTACCACATGCTGTAGGATTAGATACCTGCGTCTGCTTACAGATCCACACGCCAGAGGAATAAATACACGCATCTTCACACAGTTGAACATGCCATAGGATTAGATACACACGTCTGCATACAGTACCACATGCTGTAGGATTAGATACGCGCGTCTACACACAGTTCCACACGCCGTAGGATTAGATACGCGCCTCTTAACACAATACCACACAGGGGAGGATTAGATACGTGCATCTGAACACAGTACCACACTTTGGAGGATTAGGTACAGGCCTCTGCACACAGTACCACATGCCAGAGAAGTAGTTACGCGTCTCAGAACACAGTTCCACATGGGGAGGATTAGATACGTGCATCTGCACACAATACCACATGCCAGAGTATTAGATACATGCATCTGAACACAGTTTCACTTACTGGAGGATTAGATACGCGCCTCTTAACACAATACCACACAGGGGAGGATTAGATACACGCATCTGCACACAGTACCACACGCCGGAGGATTAGATATGTGCATCTTCACAAAGTACCACACCAACAAGGATTGGATACTTGCATCTAAACACAGTATTACACGGGGAAGGATTAAATACAGCTTTACTCCAGATATCCATAACAACTAATGACAGGTTTTTCACTGATATCCAAAATGAGATACACATAATCACATGACGCTTATGGACATACACACAAACCACATACAAAATACATTAGTGCAAAACTGGGCAATTCTTATGGGGCCAATACACAAACATAAAATGTAATATACCCGTGCGAAGCCGGGTCCTCCCTCTAGTGTAATATACATTTAATGTGCATATTATTTGATCTCCATTTGTATTAGATTTCTAGTGATCATAATAAATAATCTGTCATCACAAAGGCAAAGTCTATATATATTGTGATTCTTCGTAGTGTACTGTTCCATCAAATAGTCAAAGCCCTCACTCAAGCTTGTGGAAGAATACAGGAAGTGATAAGAAGAGACAGCAGGCAAATCTTCTGAAACACATGTTGCACATGTAAATAGTACATTTACATGTGCAATATAAAGTAATGACATTTCAAAAAACTTTATGCTCTTTTATAGGGATATTTGAAATTATATTTGGCAAGTTAAAGGGACCTAGCAAAGTTGATGACCTCATGACCTATCCACAGCCACTTAGCTGTTTTGCCTGCAGGAAGTGGTAGATCAAGTACACAGCTGGAACCAGCTCTGCTCCTATTCAACTGTAGAGCTGCAGTTCCTGACACCAGGTACAGTGTTTCAGAAAGAAAATTGCATGCAGTGTACAGAGCTCCATACTCAGAGAGCAGAGCTGGTTTAAGTTGTATATACGGGATACTGCTTCTGACGGGTGAAGCAGCTTCTCGGCGCGTGGTCCAGGTGTCTGACCCCAACTGATCTGATACGGACTGCCTATCCTATAGATATGGCATCAGTATTCAACTTTCCTAGATCCTGGACAACCCCTTTAATTAAAGTTTCACTGCAAACATAAGGAGGTTTTAGCATTATCGCAATTTTTGTATAATAACTTTTTGTACATTATTTTGAAATTTTAATTTCAAAAACATGAAAATAACAGGACATTGTACTTTTTGAAAAATATAGACAGTGACAAGGACAAAATAATTAGATTGGCAAAATTTCTTTAAAAAAAAATATGTTTCTCATAAAAACTTGGTTTAAAATATAGGCCATTTTTGGTGACACATTCCCTTTAAAAGAAATGATGGGCGCAACATCTATAATCGTACATTTTTCTTGGTATTTCAGAACAACTGTCCGATTGGATGTCAGGTTTGATTCAATGAATACGCTATATAGATGACGTTTTATTAATATGGCAGCAAAGTAGAAACAATGTAACTTGTTTTATCACAACTCTTAAAAGTTTTGAACAGTAAGATGCCGAGTCATTTTAGTCATATAATAGAAATTGGAGTCCTGTTTATCTTGGCAGATCTGAGTGGAAATGTCTTGACGGATATATGAGAACATATTACTCCATGCCGAGACTTCATACCTACAGCAAACTACAAAATCAATTTTTTTGCTAGGTTTTTGGGCGATAAACATTTGATCCTCAGGTGGCTTATTTGAGAAACAAACCAAGGACAAAATGTGCAGCTTTTGGGAAGAAGAATATTGGAAATGCTGTATGCATCAAGGATATCTCATAACAAAAAGTACTGAGAGAAGAGACCTGTCAATTGATCAAATAAATTTAAGAGAATCTAATAAGGTACATTTTATTACATCCTATAATTCGAGAAATGCTGTCCAATTTTGGTTAAATATCTTATGCAGTTGTTACTTGAAGATCTAAGAAACCTAAGGATATTCTAACACAAAGCTACCATATTCCAACTACTCATAAAACCCTTGTGCTGTGTGGAGGGCCCTGCATTTTTGTATTTTTCATAAAAACTTTGAGTTATAAAGTCTCACTTGGGGAAATATTAACTATTGTAATTTTAAAATGAATACTTGGTAAATTAAGATGATGTACCTATTAATATAAAACATTGCACAATTTGCTGTACTAAAGATGTCTTGTAGTCTTTTATATAAAAAAACGAAAACTTGGTGATCTTCAGTAGTTGATACCTTTTTAATGGCTAACTCATAATGATGACAAATGGCTAACGTTTCGAAGCGCAGAGGCTCCTTTGTCAAAGCAAATTTAAAAACATTTTTGAAGGATGCATATATATATATATATATACACAGAGTAGGCACAAAGGGTGTTAGATTTCAGGAGGGGAGGGGGGGTTGTTAGTAGTTGGTGAGACAATGTAAGCAATTGGTGGAGACATTTGCTAGAGACAATGTGGTAATTGGTGGAGACAATGTAAACGCTTACAGGTCCTTATCAGTTCACACGTAACGGGACAGGACAACAAAATTGAGACATCACTGTATCGGAAGCCGATTGACCGACCAACCTACCTAAGATGGGACAGCTTTCATCCGAAACACATAAAGAATAGAGATGAGCGAACACTAAAATGTTCGAGGTTCGAAATTCGATTCGAACAGCCGCTCAATGTTCGTGTGTTCGAACGGGTTTCGAACCCCATTATAGTCTATGGGGAACAGATACTCGTTAAGGGGGAAACCCAAATCCGTGTCTGGAGGGTCACCAAGTCCACTATGACACCCCAGGAAATGATGCCAACACCTCTGGAATCACACTGGGACAGCAGGGGAAGCATGTCTGGGGGCATCTAACACACCAAAGACCCTCTATTACCCCAACATCACAGCCTAACAACTACACACTTTACACACTCAATACCACCTCTCTGACAGTAGGAAAACACCTTGAAACATGTGTATTTGGCACTTGCAGTGAGGAGAGCTTGTCACCAGCAGTGAATTTGGCCCTTGTAGTAAGTTGAGGTTGGCACCAACATTTGTTTTGAAAATCAGGGTGGATTGAGCCTCTAACCAGCAGAGTTTGGGCAAATTCATGGTGGAGGGAGCCTCTAAAAACCCCAGTTTGGACCAATTCATGGTGGAGGGAGACTCTAAAAACCCCAGTTTGGACCAATTCATGGTGGAGGGAGCCTCTAAAAACCCCAGTTTGGACCAATTCATGGTGGAGGGAGCCTCTAACCAGCCCAGTTTGGGCAAATTCATGGTGGAGGGAGCCTCTAACCAGCCCAGTTTGGACCAATTAATGGTGGAGGGAGCCTCTAACCAGCCCAGTTTGGACCAATTAATGGTGGAGGGAGCCTCTAACCACCCCAGTTTGGACCAATTCATGGTGGAGGGAGCCTCTAACCAGCCCAGTTTGGACCAATTCATGGTGGAGGGAGCCTCTAAAAAACCCAGTTTGGACCAATTCATGGTGGAGGGAGCCTCTAAACAGCCCAGTTTGGGCAAATTCATGGTGGAGGGAGCCTCTAACCACCCCAGTTTGGACCAATTCATGGTGGAGGGAGCCTCTAAACAGCCAAGTTTGGACCAATTCATGGTGAAGGGAGCCTCTAAAAACCCGTTTGGACCAATTCATGGTGGAGGGAGCCTCTAACCAGCCCAGTTTGGGCAAATTCATGGTGGAGGGAGCCTCTAAACAGCCCAGTTTGGGCAAATTCATGGTGGAGGGAGCCTCTAACCAGCCCAGTTTGGACCAATTCATGGTGGAGGGAGCCTCTAACCAGCCCAGTTTGGGCAAATTCATGGTGGAGGGAGCCTCTAAACAGCCCAGTTTGGGCAAATTCATGGTGGAGGGAGCCTCTAACCAGCCCAGTTTGGACCAATTCATGGTGGAGGGAGCCTCTAACCAGCCCAGTTTGGGCAAATTCATGGTGGAGGGAGCCTCTAAACAGCCCAGTTTGGGCAAATTCATGGTGGAGGGAGCCTCTAACCAGCCCAGTTTGGACCAATTAATGGTGGAGGGAGCCTCTAAACAGCCAAGTTTTGGGAAATTCATGGTGGAGGGAGCCTCTAACCAGCCCAGTTTGGACCAATTCATGGTGGAGGGAGCCTCTAACCAGCCCAGTTTGGACCAATTCATGGTGGAGGGAGCCTCTAAACAGCCCAGTTTGGGCAAATTCATGGTGGAGGGAGCCTCTAAAAAACCCAGTTTGGACCAATTCATGGTGGAGGGAGCCTCTAATTAGCCCAGTTTGGACCAATTAATTGTGGAGGGAGCCTCTAACCAGCCCAGTTTGGACCAATTAATGGTGGAGGGAGCCTCTAACCACCCCAGTTTGGGCAAATTCATGGTGGAGGGAGCCTCTAACCAGCCCAGTTTGGACCAATTAATGGTGGAGGGAGCCTCTAAACAGCCAAGTTTTGGGAAATTCATGGTGGAGGGAGCCTCTAACCAGCCCAGTTTGGACCAATTCATGGTGGAGGGAGCCTCTAAACAGCCCAGTTTGGGCAAATTCATGGTGGAGGGAGCCTCTAACCAGCCAAGTTTGGACCAATTCATGGTGAAGGGAGCCTCTAAAAACCCGTTTGGACCAATTCATGGTGGAGGGAGCCTCTAACCAGCCCAGTTTGGGCAAATTCATGGTGGAGGGAGCCTCTAAACAGCCCAGTTTGGGCAAATTCATGGTGGAGGGAGCCTCTAACCAGCCCAGTTTGGACCAATTCATGGTGGAGGGAGCCTCTAACCAGCCAAGTTTGGGCAAATTCATGGTGGAGGGAGCCTCTAAACAGCCCAGTTTGGGCAAATTCATGGTGGAGGGAGCCTCTAACCAGCCCAGTTTGGACCAATTAATGGTGGAGGGAGCCTCTAACCAGCCCAGTTGGGGCAAATTCATGGTGGAGGGAGCCTCTAAACAGCCCAGTTTGGGCAAATTCATGGTGGAGGGAGCCTCTAACCAGCCCAGTTTGGACCAATTCATGGTGGAGGGAGCCTCTAACCAGCCCAGTTTGGGCAAATTCATGGTGGAGGGAGCCTCTAAACAGCCCAGTTTGGGCAAATTCATGGTGGAGGGAGCCTCTAACCAGCCCAGTTTGGACCAATTAATGGTGGAGGGAGCCTCTAAACAGCCAAGTTTTGGGAAATTCATGGTGGAGGGAGCCTCTAACCAGCCCAGTTTGGACCAATTCATGGTGGAGGGAGCCTCTAAACAGCCCAGTTTGGGCAAATTCATGGTGGAGGGAGCCTCTAAACAGCCAAGTTTGGACCAATTCATGGTGAAGGGAGCCTCTAAAAACCCGTTTGGACCAATTCATGGTGGAGGGAGCCTCTAACCAGCCCAGTTTGGGCAAATTCATGGTGGAGGGAGCCTCTAAACAGCCCAGTTTGGGCAAATTCATGGTGGAGGGAGCCTCTAACCAGCCCAGTTTGGACCAATTCATGGTGGAGGGAGCCTCTAACCAGCCCAGTTTGGGCAAATTCATGGTGGAGGGAGCCTCTAAACAGCCCAGTTTGGGCAAATTCATGGTGGAGGGAGCCTCTAACCAGCCCAGTTTGGACCAATTAATGGTGGAGGGAGCCTCTAAACAGCCAAGTTTTGGGAAATTCATGGTGGAGGGAGCCTCTAACCAGCCCAGTTTGGACCAATTCATGGTGGAGGGAGCCTCTAAACAGCCCAGTTTGGGCAAATTCATGGTGGAGGGAGCCTCTAAAAAACCCAGTTTGGACCAATTCATGGTGGAGGGAGCCTCTAATTAGCCCAGTTTGGACCAATTAATTGTGGAGGGAGCCTCTAACCAGCCCAGTTTGGACCAATTAATGGTGGAGGGAGCCTCTAACCACCCCAGTTTGGGCAAATTCATGGTGGAGGGAGCCTCTAACCAGCCCAGTTTGGACCAATTAATGGTGGAGGGAGCCTCTAAACAGCCAAGTTTTGGGAAATTCATGGTGGAGGGAGCCTCTAACCAGCCCAGTTTGGACCAATTCATGGTGGAGGGAGCCTCTAAACAGCCCAGTTTGGGCAAATTCATGGTGGAGGGAGCCTCTAAAAAACCCAGTTTGGACCAATTCATGGTGGAGGGAGCCTCTAATTAGCCCAGTTTGGACCAATTAATTGTGGAGGGAGCCTCTAACCAGCCCAGTTTGGACCAATTCATGGTGGAGGGAGCCTCTAACCAGCCCAGTTTGGGCAAATTCATGGTGGAGGGAGCCTCTAAACAGCCCAGTTTGGGCAAATTCATGGTGGAGGGAGCCTCTAACCAGCCCAGTTTGGACCAATTAATGGTGGAGGGAGCCTCTAAACAGCCAAGTTTTGGGAAATTCATGGTGGAGGGAGCCTCTAACCAGCCCAGTTTGGACCAATTCATGGTGGAGGGAGCCTCTAAACAGCCCAGTTTGGGCAAATTCATGGTGGAGGGAGCCTCTAAACAGCCAAGTTTGGACCAATTCATGGTGAAGGGAGCCTCTAAAAACCCGTTTGGACCAATTCATGGTGGAGGGAGCCTCTAACCAGCCCAGTTTGGGCAAATTCATGGTGGAGGGAGCCTCTAAACAGCCCAGTTTGGGCAAATTCATGGTGGAGGGAGCCTCTAACCAGCCCAGTTTGGACCAATTCATGGTGGAGGGAGCCTCTAACCAGCCCAGTTTGGGCAAATTCATGGTGGAGGGAGCCTCTAAACAGCCCAGTTTGGGCAAATTCATGGTGGAGGGAGCCTCTAACCAGCCCAGTTTGGACCAATTAATGGTGGAGGGAGCCTCTAAACAGCCAAGTTTTGGGAAATTCATGGTGGAGGGAGCCTCTAACCAGCCCAGTTTGGACCAATTCATGGTGGAGGGAGCCTCTAACCAGCCCAGTTTGGACCAATTCATGGTGGAGGGAGCCTCTAAACAGCCCAGTTTGGGCAAATTCATGGTGGAGGGAGCCTCTAAAAAACCCAGTTTGGACCAATTCATGGTGGAGGGAGCCTCTAATTAGCCCAGTTTGGACCAATTAATTGTGGAGGGAGCCTCTAACCAGCCCAGTTTGGACCAATTAATGGTGGAGGGAGCCTCTAACCACCCCAGTTTGGGCAAATTCATGGTGGAGGGAGCCTCTAACCAGCCCAGTTTGGACCAATTAATGGTGGAGGGAGCCTCTAAACAGCCAAGTTTTGGGAAATTCATGGTGGAGGGAGCCTCTAACCAGCCCAGTTTGGACCAATTCATGGTGGAGGGAGCCTCTAAACAGCCCAGTTTGGGCAAATTCATGGTGGAGGGAGCCTCTAAAAAACCCAGTTTGGACCAATTCATGGTGGAGGGAGCCTCTAATTAGCCCAGTTTGGACCAATTAATTGTGGAGGGAGCCTCTAACCAGCCCAGTTTGGGCAAATTCATGGTGGAGGGAGCCTCTAACCAGCCCAGTTTGGACCAATTCATGGTGGAGGGAGCCTCTAACCAGCCCAGTTTGGACCAATTCATGGTGGAGGGAGCCTCTAAAAAACCCAGTTTGGACCAATTCATGGTGGAGGGAGCCTCTAAACAGCCCAGTTTGGGCAAATTCATGGTGGAAGGAGCCTCTAACCAGCAGAGTTGTGGGAAAGCAGGGTGGAGGGAGCCTCTAACCAGCAGAGTTGGTGGAAATCAGGGTGGAGGGAGCCTCTAACCAGCAGAGTTGGGGGAAATCATGTTGGAGGGAGCCTAGTATTAGCAGAATTGTGCAACGCTTATGGTGGATGAGTATGAGGATGCGGAGGAATTGGAGAGGTTGAGTACAGACATGGAGTTTCATGTTGGGGTGCTTTACACAGGTGGGCACAAAAATGAAGGCTCTATCCAGTGGTGGTTCATTTTTATCAAAGTGAGCCGGTCGGCACTCTCAGCTGACAGACGGGTGCGCTTGTCAGTGATGATGCCACCGGCTGCACTGAACACCCTCTCAGATAGGACGCTGGCGGCAGGACAGGACAGCACCTCCAAGGCATATAGGGCAAGTTCAAGCCACAGGTCCAACTTCGACACCCAATACGTGTAGGGCGCAGAGGGGTCGGAGAGGACAGGGCTGTGGTCGGAAAGGTATTCCCGCAACATGCGCCTATACTTCTCACGCCTGGTGACACTAGGACCCTCCGTGGCGGCACTTTGGCGAGGGGGTGCCATCAAGGTGTCCCAGACCTTAGACAGTGTGCCCCTCGTTTGTGTGGACCGGTGAGAACTTGGTTGCCTACTGGAGGAACTGCCCTCCCTGCCGCCAACGTCACATGCTGGAAACATCTCCATCATATTCTGCACCAATTGCCTGTGGCAAGCATTGATGCGATTGGCCCTCCCCTCTACCGGAATAAAAGACGAGATGTTGTTTTTATACCGGGGGTCAAGGATAGCAAAGATCCAGTACTGGTTGTCCTCCATGATTTTGACAATACGCTTGTCGGTTGTAAAGCACCCCAACATGAACTCAGCCATGTCTGCCACAGTGTTAGTTGGCATGACTCCTCTGGCCCCACCGGAAAGTTCAATCTCCATTTCCTCCTCATCCTCCATGTCTACCCATCCGCGCTGCAACAATGGGACGATTCGAAGTTGCCCGGAAGCCTCCTGTATCACCATCACATCATCGGACAACTCTTCTTCCTCCTCCTCCTCCTCCTCCTCCTCCATTAAACGCAGTGAAGCGGACAGATGTGTGGACCTACTCTCCAGCTGTGACGGATCGGATGCTATCCCTAACTCCTCTGTGTGATCTGAGTTATCCCTGATGTCAATCAGGGATTCTCTCAGAACACACAAGAGCGGGATTGTAAGGCTCACCATCGCATCCTCAGAGCTCACCCTCCTTGTGGACTCCTCAAAGACCCGTAGGATGTCACAAAGGTCTCTCATCCATGGCCACTCATGGATGTGAAACTGAGGCAGCTGACTTTGTGGCACCCTAGGGTTTTGTAGCTGGTATTCCATCAAAGGTCTCTGCTGCTCAACCACTCTATTCAACATCTGAAACGTTGAGTTCCAGCGTGTGGGGACGTCGCACAAAAGCCGGTGTTGTGGCACATGCAGGCGTTGCTGGAGAGATTTTAAGCTAGCAGCGGCTACTGTCGACTTGCGAAAGTGGGCGCACATGCGCCGCACTTTCACCAGTAGCTCTGGAACATTGGGGTAGCTCTTTAGGAAACGTTGCACCACTAGGTTGAAGACGTGGGCCAGGCATGGAACATGTTGGAGTCCGGCAAGCTCCAGAGCTGCTACCAGGTTCCGGCCGTTATCACAAACGACCATGCCTGGGCCCAGGTGCAGCGGCTCAAACCATATTGCCGTCTCATCGAGGAGGGCATCCCTCACCTCGGAGGCAGTGTGCTGTCTGTCCCCCAAGCTGATCAGCTTCAGCACAGCCTGCTGACGTCTACCAACGCCAGTGCTGCAACGTTTCCAACTCGTAGCTGGGGTCAATCTAACAGCGGAGGAGGAGGCGGTGGCGGAGGAGGAGGCGGTGGCGGAGGAGGAGGCGGTAGAGGAGGAGGAGGAGGGGGGTGTTCTTCTCGTGTCCCTGCCAGGAATGTTAGGCGGGGAGACGAGGTACACCGGGCCAGTTTGGGAAGCAGTCCCAGCCTCAACTACATTCACCCAGTGTGCCGTCAGTGAAATGTAGCGTCCCTGTCCGCATGCACTTGTCCACGCGTCGGTGGTCAAGTGGACCTTTGTGCAAAGCGCGGAACTAAGGGCCCGCCTGATGTTGAGTGACACGTGCTGGTGCAAGGCGGGGACGGCACACCGGGAGAAGTAGTGACGGCTAGGGACGGCATAGCGAGGTGCCGCAGTTGCCATCAGGTCCAGGAAGGCGGGAGTTTCAACAAGCCGGAACGCCAACATCTCCTGGGCCAGCAGTTTAGCGATGTTGGCGTTCAAGGCTTGCGCGTGTGGGTGGTTAGCAGTGTATTTCTGCCGCCGCTCCAATGTCTGAGAGATGGTGGGTTGTTGTAAAGAAACGCCTGATGGTGCCTTTGATGGTGCAGGAGAAGGAGATAAGACAGGACCAGGGGAGGATGAGGTAGAAGTCAACAAAGTGGCGGAGGCAGATGAAGTGGTGTCCTGGCTCGTCCTCTGGAGTGCATCGCCAGCACAGTCAGCAGTGGCAGTGGCAGAGGCAGAGGCAGTGGCAGTGGCGTGAACGGCAGGCGGCCTTTGTCCTGCCGTTGCTGCCTGCCACTGATTCCAGTGCTTGGATTCCAAATGACGGCGCATTGAAGTGGTGGACAGGTTGCTCTTCTCAGAGCCCCTAATCAATTTCGAGAGGCAAATTGTGCAGACAACACTATATCTGTCCTCGGCGCATTCCTTGAAAAAACTCCACACCTTCGAGAAACGTGCCCTCGAGGTGGGAGTTTTTCGGGGCTGGGTACGAACTGGAACATCTTGGGAGATTCCGGGTGTGGCCTGGCTTCGCCTAAGCTGCTGACCTCTGCCTCTGCCTCTAGCTACCCTTTTTGGTGCTGCACCTGCCTCAACATCCACACTACTTTCCCCGCTTGACATCCCCCCTGTCCAGGTCGGGTCAGTGTCCTCATCATCCACCACTTCCTCTTCCAACTCCTGTCTCATCTCCTCCTCCCGCACAATGCGCCGGTCAACTGGATGCCCTGACGGCAACTGCGTCACATCATCGTCGATGAGGGTGGGTTGCTGGTCATCCACCACCAAATCGAACGGAGATGGAGGAGACTCTAGTGTTTGAGCATCTGGACACAGATGCTCCTCTGTTAGGTTCGTGGAATCGTGACGTGGAGAGGCAGGTTGAGGGACAATGAAAGGAGCGGAGAACAGCTCTGGGGAGCAGGGACAGTTTGGGTTATTGTTCTGTAAAGCTTCGGAATTTTGGGAGGAAGGAAGACAAGACTGTTGGGTAATAGGAGGAGAGGAGGCAGAGTCTGACTGGCTGCTGGACAATGTGCTGTAAGCATTCTCTGACAGCCATTGCAAGACCTGTTCCTGGTTCTCGGGCCTACTAAGGTTTGTACCCTGCAGTTTAGTTAATGTGGCAAGCAACCCTGGCACTGTGGAGTGGCGCAATGCTTGCTGCCCCACAGGAGTAGGCACGGGACGCCCTGTGGCTTCACTGCTACCTTGCTCCCCAGAACCATTCCCCCGACCTCGCCCACGGCCTCGTCCACGTCCCTTTCCGGGAGCCTTGCGCATTTTGAATTCCTAGTTAGAAATTGGCACTGTATACCAGTAGTAAAAATTGTGGGTGCACGTAACCCCAATATATTCTTTGAATTCCCAGTCAGAAACTGGCACTATATGGCAGTAGCAAGAAATGAGGGTATTTGTATTCCCAATATACTCTTTGAATTCCCAGTCAGACAATGGCACTGTATACCAGTAGTAAAAATTGTGGGTGCACGTAACCCCAATATATTCTTTGAATTCCCAGTCAGAAACTGGCACTATATGGCAGTAGCAAGAAATGAGGGTATTTGTATTCCCAATATACTCTTTGAATTCCCAGTCAGACAATGGCACTGTATACCAGTAGTAAAAATTGTGGGTGCACGTAACCCCAATATATTCTTTGAATTCCCAGTCAGAAACTGGCACTATATGGCAGTAGCAAGAAATGAGGGTATTTGTATTCCCAATATACTCTTTGAATTCCCAGTCAGACAATGGCACTGTATACCAGTAGTAAAAATTGTGGGTGCACGTAACCCCAATATATTCTTTGAATTCCCAGTCAGAAACTGGCACTATATGGCAGTAGCAAGAAATGAGGGTATTTGTATTCCCAATATACTCTTTGAATTCCCAGTCAGACAATGGCACTGTATACCAGTAGTAAAAATTGTGGGTGCACGTAACCCCAATATATTCTTTGAATTCCCAGTCAGAAACTGGCACTATATGGCAGTAGCAAGAAATGAGGGTATTTGTATTCCCAATATACTCTTTGAATTCCCAGTCAGACAATGGCACTGTATACCAGTAGTAAAAATTGTGGGTGCACGTAACCCCAATATATTCTTTGAATTCCCAGTCAGAAACTGGCACTATATGGCAGTAGCAAGAAATGAGGGTATTTGTATTCCCAATATACTCTTTGAATTCCCAGTCAGACAATGGCACTGTATACCAGTAGTAAAAATTGTGGGTGCACGTAACCCCAATATATTCTTTGAATTACCAGTCAGAAACTGGCACTATATGGCAGTAGCAAGAAATGAGGGTATTTGTATTCCCAATATACTCTTTGAATTCCCAGTCAGACAATGGCACTGTATACCAGTAGTAAAAATTGTGGGTGCACGTAACCCCAATATATTCTTTGAATTCCCAGTCAGAAACTGGCACTATATGGCAGTAGCAAGAAATGAGGGTATTTGTATTCCCAATATACTCTTTGAATTCCCAGTCAGACAATGGCACTGTATACCAGTAGTAAAAATTGTGGGTGCACGTAACCCCAATATATTCTTTGAATTCCCAGTCAGAAACTGGCACTATATGGCAGTAGCAAGAAATGAGGGTATTTATAACCCCAATATATTCTTTGAATTCCCAGTCAGACAATGGCACTGTATACCAGTAGTAAAAATTGTGGGTGCACGTAACCCCAATATATTCTTTGAATTCCCAGTCAGAAACTGGCACTATATGGCAGTAGCAAGAAATGAGGGTATTTGTATTCCCAATATACTCTTTGAATTCCCAGTCAGACAATGGCACTGTATACCAGTAGTAAAAATTGTGGGTGCACGTAACCCCAATATATTCTTTGAATTCCCAGTCAGAAACTGGCACTATATGGCAGTAGCAAGAAATGAGGGTATTTGTATTCCCAATATACTCTTTGAATTCCCAGTCAGACAATGGCACTGTATACCAGTAGTAAAAATTGTGGGTGCACGTAACCCCAATATATTCTTTGAATTCCCAGTCAGAAACTGGCACTATATGGCAGTAGCAAGAAATGAGGGTATTTGTATTCCCAATATACTCTTTGAATTCCCAGTCAGACAATGGCACTGTATACCAGTAGTAAAAATTGTGGGTGCACGTAACCCCAATATATTCTTTGAATTCCCAGTCAGAAACTGGCACTATATGGCAGTAGCAAGAAATGAGGGTATTTGTATTCCCAATATACTCTTTGAATTCCCAGTCAGACAATGGCACTGTATACCAGTAGTAAAAATTGTGGGTGCACGTAACCCCAATATATTCTTTGAATTACCAGTCAGAAACTGGCACTATATGGCAGTAGCAAGAAATGAGGGTATTTATAACCCCAATATATTCTTTGAATTCCCAGTCAGACAATGGCACTGTATACCAGTAGTAAAAATTGTGGGTGCACGTAACCCCAATATATTCTTTGAATTCCCAGTCAGAAACTGGCACTATATGGCAGTAGCAAGAAATGAGGGTATTTGTATTCCCAATATACTCTTTGAATTCCCAGTCAGACAATGGCACTGTATACCAGTAGTAAAAATTGTGGGTGCACGTAACCCCAATATATTCTTTGAATTCCCAGTCAGAAACTGGCACTATATGGCAGTAGCAAGAAATGAGGGTATTTGTATTCCCAATATACTCTTTGAATTCCCAGTCAGACAATGGCACTGTATACCAGTAGTAAAAATTGTGGGTGCACGTAACCCCAATATATTCTTTGAATTCCCAGTCAGAAACTGGCACTATATGGCAGTAGCAAGAAATGAGGGTATTTGTATTCCCAATATACTCTTTGAATTCCCAGTCAGACAATGGCACTGTATACCAGTAGTAAAAATTGTGGGTGCACGTAACCCCAATATATTCTTTGAATTACCAGTCAGAAACTGGCACTATATGGCAGTAGCAAGAAATGAGGGTATTTATAACCCCAATATATTCTTTGAATTCCCAGTCAGACAATGGCACTGTATACCAGTAGTAAAAATTGTGGGTGCACGTAACCCCAATATATTCTTTGAATTCCCAGTCAGAAACTGGCACTATATGGCAGTAGCAAGAAATGAGGGTATTTGTATTCCCAATATACTCTTTGAATTCCCAGTCAGACAATGGCACTGTATACCAGTAGTAAAAATTGTGGGTGCACGTAACCCCAATATATTCTTTGAATTCCCAGTCAGAAACTGGCACTATATGGCAGTAGCAAGAAATGAGGGTATTTGTATTCCCAATATACTCTTTGAATTCCCAGTCAGACAATGGCACTGTATACCAGTAGTAAAAATTGTGGGTGCACGTAACCCCAATATATTCTTTGAATTCCCAGTCAGAAACTGGCACTATATGGCAGTAGCAAGAAATGAGGGTATTTGTATTCCCAATATACTCTTTGAATTCCCAGTCAGACAATGGCACTGTATACCAGTAGTAAAAATTGTGGGTGTATATAGCCCCAATTCTATTGCTAGGGGACTTGCAGGGTATTTCTGGGGTGAAGGTGGGGGGGCACACCGTTGGAACGGGTATCGGGGTATATATCGGGTATACGGGAATACACTGACAGTGTATTCCATTCAGGATCCTGGGAAAGCTGGGTTGCGGCGATTGAGCCCGTCAGTGCCACGTTACACTGACAAGCTTCTCCCTGGAATTTAGCTCTTACAAGAGCTGTTGGTTGTCTTCTCCTTCCTATCCTAGCCTGTCCCTGCCTACCCAGAATCTAAGCCCTAGCTAGCTGGACGGAAACCTCCGTCCTCGGTGAATTGCAAGCTCAGAATGACGCGAAGCTGGGCGTCGCTGTTCTTTTAAATTAGAGGTCACATGTTTTCGGCAGCCAATGGGTTTTGCCTACTTTTTTCAACGTCACCGGTGTCGTAGTTCCTGTCCCACCTACCCTGCGCTGTTATTGGAGCAAAAAAGGCGCCAGGGAAGGTGGGAGGGGAATCGAGTAATGGCGCACTTTACCACGCGGTGTTCGATTCGATTCGAACATGCCGAACAGCCTAATATCCGATCGAACATGAGTTCGATAGAACACTGTTCGCTCATCTCTAATAAAGAACTCTATTGTATACAGCCAAGCCATCAGATACCATCGCATATGCTCTAACCCTGCAGACAGAGAAGAACACCTCGGAGTCCTCAGAGACACATTCTGGAGGCAGGGTTACCATCCAAGAACGATTGATAACCAAATCACCAGAGCCACCAGGATACCAAGATCGGAGTTATTAAGATACAATACCAAACAGGAGAACAACCGAGTGCCCCTGGTTGTCACTTATAACCCCCACCTGGAGACGCTGAGAGGTATCACACGCAAATTACATCCACTACTACAAAAAGACAACCGTCTAACATCCATATTTCCGGACCCCCCTCTCCTGTGCTATAGACAGCCACCAAACCTCAGGAATATGATGGTCAGTAGCTCATTACCATCCCCAACCAACGCAGGAACATTTCCATGTGGAAATAAGAGGTGCAAAACCTGCCCCCACATACTGACCACTGACAGGATAGAGATACCTAACTCGAACAAGGAATATAACATTCCAGGTACCTTCACCTGCAGCACATCCAATATAGTGTATTTAATTATGTGTACCAAATGCTCCACTGATAATCTGTATGTTGGAGAGACTGGACAGCAGCTTAGACTGCGCATGAACTCACATCGCCATACTATTAAAGAACAAAGAACTGACCTTCCCGTGTCAAAACATTTTTGCAGTGGGGACCACAACATCACCAATGACATGAAAATTCTGATTTTGAGAGGGAATTTCAGATCAAAGAGAGAAAGGCGCATACATGAATATAAATTTATGACACTGTTTCAGACACTAGAGTGTGGGCTTAATGCATCACAGGGGTTCATGTCTTTTTACAGTTACGTGTGAACTGATAAGGACCTGTAAGTGTTTACATTGTCTCCACCAATTACCACATTGTCTCTAGCAAATGTCTCCACCAATTGCTTACATTGTCTCACCAACTACTAACAACCCCCCCCTCCTGAAATCTAACACCCTTTGTGCCTACTCTGTGTATATATATATATATATATATATATATATATATATAGATATATATATGCATCCTTCAAAAATGTTTTTAAATTTGCTTTGACAAAGGAGCCTCTGCGCTTCGAAACGTTAGCCATTTGTCATCATTATGAGTTAGCCATTAAAAAGGTATCAACTACTGAAGATCACCAAGTTTTCGTTTTTTTATATTTCCAACCCACTGGCTAACACGGTACAACAACGAACATTTTCCTTGTAGTCTTTTACACAGAGAGCAACACGTTCACCCCTGAAGACGTACGGTAAAGTTATGGGGTCTCCTACACAGGGCTGTACCACCAACAACCCACCAAACCACCTCCTCCATTTTCCCACAGACTGACTCCAACTCCTCCATAGTCAATCAGAAGTAGTAAAGATTCTCTAATTTATTAAGAAGTCAGTGATTGATTCCTATGAAAATAAATATGGACTCAACTATACATCAAATTACATCAAAAGCAAAAGGGTAACAATGTTCTGAACTTTTGACTTTCAGGCTCCAGATCTCACCATCTACTACATCTTCGAACGTGAGACTACCATAATTTTATAGACAATAATCTTGGCTATAAATAATACATACATACATAAATTTGACTTGCAACTACACGACAATAATCTGCAAAACAAATCATGTGCTAAATAGTTGCATTTTTACTGTTTTGCTCCTAAAAATCTGAATTAAAATTTGTATTATTTTGTTAGCATTTAGTAAATCCACCTTTGGCTTTCAACCCTGCCTGTATCCCTCTGGACATGTTCTGAATCAGATTAAAGCATTTCTCGACCAAAATCTGATCCCAGGTCCCTTCTACATGTTCCCACACTGGTCGAAGCTCTTGGGTACGAATACAAATTTTTCTTCAAGTCTACCCACATGTGTTTGATTGAGTTGAGGTCTGGGGACTGTCAATTCTGCAGCTCTAATTCAATATCATTGAACCATTTTATTGCTAATGATACTTCAGGCCGTTGTCTTGCTGGAACACTATGCCGTCCTTTTCACACCTATAGTTCTCAAGGGTACAAAGAAAATTGTACGTTTTCACCATATTGGCTTCATCAGGAGGTCAAAGCCAATATAGAGAAACACGTTTCGGGGCGCAAGCATACATGGTAAGACTTGGAGAGCAGGCTCAGGCAGGCATCAATGCCCTCCAAGACTGAAATTTTCTAGAATTAGGTCTAGAAAAAGAAGATAGCCTTGGAAGAAATGGGCAATCCAGATCAGTTTAAACCTTTCTTAACCAGTTCAGGTCTGGGCTATTTTCTCTGGTTCAGGACCAGACACATTTCCTTTTTTTTTTTTCAGGTTTTGAGGGTAATAAAATGTTTTTCCTTTGGGTTTTTTGAATTATTGGGGGGGTTTTGGTGATGCATAGAGTTTTATTTTTATGTTGTTTTTATTTTTCCATGTTTTTTTATTTTAAAGAGGACCTTTCATGAGATTGGGCACAGGCAGTTCCATATACTGCTGGAAAGCTGACAGTGCACTGAATTCAGTGCCCTGTTGGCCTTCCCGATCTGTGCCCCGAGTAAAGAGCTTTTGGTCCCGGTACTGTAGCTCTTCACAGTCAGAAGGGCGTTCCTGACTGTCAGTCAGGTACGTCCTTCTTCACAGCAGCGTCTATTGCGTTTTACAGTGTGAGCGGGGAGGAACGCCCCCTCCCTCTGCTCATAGTGCTTGTCCATAGACGAGTATTATCAGGAGGGGAGGGAGGCGTTCCTCCCCGCTCACACTGTACAGCGCGATAGGCGCTGCTTGTACATAAGGACAGTCCTGACAGACTGTCAGGAACACCCTTCTGACTGTAAAGAGCTACGGTACCGGGACTGAAAGATCTTTACCCAGGACACAGATTGGGAAAGCCGATAGTGCACTGAATTCAGCGCACTGTCAGCTTTCCAGCAGTATATGGAACTGCCTGTGCCCCAAACCATGAAAGGTCCTCTTTAATACCCAAGGAAATGTAAAGAAAAAGGAAGGGGGAAATGTTTTCCCATTTAACATGTGCTTTTTTTTTTTTTCTAAAACACAATAGAGTTCCCTCTCCAGTATGGTTTTATGTTGGTGACACTTACCATTTTGTCATGGGGGGTTTTAGAACCTGTGATGTGCTGTGGTGTTTTTTATACACATTATAGACCTCTGGACGGCATTTTAACTTTGTGGGGGTTTTTATTTAATTGATTCTCCTGTAATTGTGGTTGATACATTAGCCCCATATACAGCTGTAGATACAGCCGCACCACAGTGGCCCCATAGTTATATACACAAAGCTCATGAACGCTGTGCACATAGCGCTCTGGATGGCAGGGATGGTAATTACTTGTAATAACAACTGGCTCCCTACTCCTGCAACTGCAAAATTGCATGCAGCTGCTTAAATGTGCATGGACTATGGGTACGCCCTTGCAGGGTTAAGGGTGCATTCACACAGAGGAAAATGGTGAGGAATTTGGTGTGGAATTTCAGCGCTGAAAAAAAAGCCTCCTATTCACTTCAATGGGTTCTAGCAGAAAAAGGAACCCTTTGAAGTCAATGGGAGGCTTTTTTTTTCAGCGCTGAAATTCCACACCAAATTCCTCACCATTTTCCTCCATGTGAATGCACCCTAAGAGTGAACTGTCTGGGCATATATATAGCTTATGGGTGGTCTGGAAGAAAATAATGAACAATATTAATACTTGCATAGTAGGAAAGAATTTTTTAAAAATTAATTTTATTTTGAAGCCTCCCAACTGCACCCTAATCTGACCCTGACCACAGATCTGTATGTAAGTAAATCTCTATCCAAACATGAGAGAATTTAAGGCCAAGTGCCTAAACAAAAATCATGTTTCTTTTTACAATTGTGAAAAGCCAGGTGATTTTGGAAGTTGTGAATGCTACACTGACGGTACTTATAAGAGAGAGGCGCAGCGCCATCCATTAGTCTGAACGCAACACATTATCTCTTAGAGCTTTGTCACGACAGCATTTTGAAAGACTAAAAAACATGAACTTGTTTTTCCTAGCAAAAAAATTACACTGGATCTTTTTTTGGAACACCGTTCACAATTCTATTTTCTGCCTGACATCTAGCGAGCCTGGCCTAAATAAATTCATAAGGCTCAACTACATTATATGACATATCATCAGAGCTTAAAGAGGTTGTCTAGGCATTTTTTTTAGGTGAAAAAAAAAAATAAAAAATCATCTCACCTGTCCCCAATGCTCATTTGTCTTCCCGCTGTGTTCCAGTCCTTTTATTCCAGTGGCTCCGCACAGGTCTTTTCCTGAGTTCCGATGAGGCCAGTCAGTGGTCATGTGTGGTTAGGACTTCCGTGACACGTCAGCACAAGTCCAAGAAGACCAGATCGCGCAGGGAGGCACCAGAACACCGTGAAAAGGGGAGAATGATATTTTTTTCACTGCTTAAAGGGATTCTATCATTGGTTGTCAGTGGTTTTGAGAAAAAAAAAATTGCCAAGCTATTCTACTATTACCTTCTTATTTTCGATTCTCCTCACCGCTCCATTGTAATCCTGGTTAATTACTTTATGAAATTGAGCCCACCGAGCACCCTGCGCAAGCCCCAGGGCCTGCAAGCACCCCCACCTCGTATCTTTATTCATGCCCCTCCAATGCTTGTGCCCCGTCTGACCCTCCTCCCCGTGGATGTTCTTACAGACAGCTCGCGCTGCTGAATTTGAATTCTTGGGCATGTGCAGTTCCGCTCCGTTCAGAACGGTACTGCGCATGCTCGAGCGCCATTTTGGTGTAGCTCGCTATAGAACAGCATACTGGTCAGACATAATAAGTGGAGACCCAGAGGAGGTGAGGAAAAATAAATAAGAAAGGATATATAGAAAAACCGGGAAATGATAGAGCGCTAATGGCAGCAAATTCTAAATAAACTTGAGAATAAAAATCATGATGTGGATGGTTAAGATGAATTGGTTCTGTTTATTGCTCCAAGGACATGAACAACAGATTAAAATGGCTACGCGTTTCAACCCCGGTTGGGTGTCTTCTTCAGGCCAAGCAGGCTTGATTTGGTTCTAAGGCTATTGCTGGACACCTCCTGCTTGGCCTGAAGAAGACACCCGCCCGGTGTCGAAACGCGTAGCCATTTTAAGCTGTTGTTCATGTCCTTGGAGCAATAAAGAGAACTAATTCATCTTAACCATCCACATCATGATTTTTATTCTCAAGTTTATTTAGAATTTGCTGCCATTAGCGCTCTGTCAGTTCCCGGCTTTTCTATATATCCTTTCCAATTTGCCTCACCACCCACTGTGTGGGACGGTGTCCGGGTAAGAGTTGCAATTGGCCTGGAGGGCTCCTGGCTGGAGTCTACTATTTCCAACAGACGGGCGCCAGGTCACCATTTTTATATTTCTCTCCGGAAAAATAAATACTTATAGTCACCCTGCCTCACCACAGAGGCCCAATCACAGGCTGCACTGGTGACCCCAGACCATGTGACGTCAGAAGGAAGCTAGAAGAGGTCTGAAGAGGACACTGGGAACTATTCGAATAATAATATAATAATACATTTTATTTATATAGAAACAACATATTCTGCAGCGCTGTATAATTTGTAGGGTTCAAATACAGACAGAAAGATACATTACAAAGAAAGTCATTTCACACAATGGGACTGAGGGCCCTGCTCACAAGAGCTTACAATCTATGAGGTAGAGGGGGTGACACAAGAGGTAGCAGGGGCAGCATTGCTTATACAGGGGTCAGACAATTTTGTAATAAAGGTTACTGTATTTAAACAAACATAAAACTTTATGAGCCGTCACCAGTCGTGTCCTTTAACATGTGGATGGAGCTTGGACATATAAAGTTAGCCTGAATTGGCATCATATCATGTGGGGTAATGTGGGAGGTGGAACAGAGCAGGGTTAGATTTTGGGGATTCTAATTACCTTACAAAAGGGTTTACATTAGGAATTGTGATAGGCCTGACTGAAAAGATGTGTCTTTAGTTTGCACTTGAAGCTGTAGAAATTGGGAGTTAATCTGATTGTCCGGGGTAGAGCATTCCAGAGAAGTGGTGCAGCTCGGGAGAAGTCTTGTATACGAGCGTGGGAGGTTCTGATAATAGAGGATGTAAGTGTTAGGTCATTGAATGAACGGAGAGCATGGGTTTGGAAGTTGCAAAGATACTCAGAAGAGGAGAGACAAGATGAGTATAAGGTTTTGTTATTTTTCTCACATAGCCTTGTCCTCCGCTTATTATACTATGGGGTGAGATGAGACCCCGGAGTATAAAAATAGCATTTATAGTTCTATCTGAATAAGTTCGGTATAAAACGTATCGAAAGGCTGAACATCATTAATATTTTTAAAATGAATCTTGTGAGATTCACCCATCTCTAGTTAGTGTGTCTTCAAAAATATTACTTATTGTTTAAATCATTTTTTACATTAAATATATTTTTACTTTCAAAAGTATTTTGGTTGTCTGTTTACACCTTCCCTGAGCTTGAAGATTGGGGTTTTGTCCCCCCACTGGAATTCAGCCTGATTACAGCCAGGCTGAATATAGGGTATCTGCAGTGCTCCTATTCTGTTGGGAAGGGGTTAATAGGAGCACTGCAGATACCCTATATTCAGCCAGGCTGAATTCCAAGTGGGGAAAAAAACCCAGTCCTCAAGCTCAGGGAAGGGGCAGACAGACAACCAAAACACCCCCTCCCCTTCCCCAGCATCTACTGCACCCAAAAACTCTGGACACCCTACCCATCCCATTGGTGCACATGATCAGACCCCCTAGGTTTCAAGATCCCTAGGGGGTCTAATAAATGCAAAAAAAAAAAAAAAAAAGTATTAAAAATTCATATCACCCCCCTTTCCCCCCTAGGCTTATACTCGAGTCAATACATTTTCCCAGTTTTTTGTAGTAAAATTAGGGGCCTTGGCTTATTTTCAGGTCGGCTCATACTCAAGTATATGAGGTACTCTAGGGAAGAGGCGGTGTGTCGGTCCCCCACAGACAGAACCCTGTTGTGCCTATAGGTTGTGCTGCCAGCAGTGTCTTTCACACTTGTCAAAGTACAGCCTATGCACTTTGTGGCTTTACGTTTTTTTGTATGTCACGCTGGGGTTGGAAGTACTCACTATAACAGGAGTTTTCCATTTGGGGGTCAGGTTCTGGAGTTTGTTTGCTGCAGACAGCCCATGGTAGTCCGGGAGTCAGACCTGCAGAGGCCAGAATTCATCCTGAAAGTCAACAGAGTGAACTGTAGTAATAGATTCAAGTAAAAAAGTAGAAAAAGGTTGTATCTGTGGCTCAGTTGTATGAAGTCTTCTATGTGGCAAATTCTTCAGGGAGCACGGCCTACTTAGCTATAAGGAAGACACAACCAGGTCTCAAAACACGTTAGCGTTTTTTAGGGGTTTTTTCTTTTGTTTTTTCTGTATGTTCTAATTTTATTTTTGATGAATTAAAATTAATTTTTTATGAACTTCAGAGTGCTGCCGGCACCTTTCTTTGTCTCTACAATAGATTTAAGTAGCAGACTCCATATGAGCTTAGCGTCCCCTGTGCAAACAAGAACACAAGAAGTTTTTGCAAACTTTGCGACTCTAATACAGTCGGCGAGGGCAGTTACCTGTGTGTGGCAAACTGCTATAAAGGTCTGTACCTGAAACTACTTCAAGGAAAGTGCCTGGTGATACCCCATTCTGCAAGTGTTTGGGTGCTTACAAAAACAGTTTCTGTCCAACATGAAAGTATGGTATACTACAAAAAAAAATGGTCATTCATTAAACAGATCTGCTAACTGGATGTAAAGAAAAAAAATTGTGTGAATGCACCCTAAGAAGTACTCGATCTACACTGGGTAATTGGTGTAACAAGGGGGCACCCAGCTGTAGGGCACTTGCCTGTTACACAATCAGAGGTGGCATCATGCATGAAATCTAACAATTTATAAAATAAAATGCCTAAAATTCATGTTTTGTGGCTAAAAGTTTAACCCTGCTAGTCAGGGCAGTTCATCTCAGGGTCACTGTGCCTACGCTGGACCACAGGGACATGGAAGTGAACATAAGATGTCCTGTATCAGTAAAGAACTGTGAATGCACCAGAAGAACCAGAGATGAGATCAATGAAAATATCAGATTCATCTGAAGATTCTTTTACTGCTTTTTTCTTTTTTAAATAAAACCCAGGTACAGAGAGAGATACAATGTGGATATTTGCCACCTGGACCCGCTGGCGGTTTTGTGTCCCAATTTCACATAACTAATAAATTTCTGCAACTTTTTAAAATAAGCAATAGGCAACTAGAAGTACGGATGGCCACTAGTTCTTCCGACTTCCTTAGAGGCAAAAGCATATGAAACACAAATAATTCATCAGTATCATCCAAAAGAGCTTTGACGTTCACTGCGGGTGTTTGGTTTTCAAAGAAACTGTAAAATGAACAAAAAAAAAGTTTCGACCAAATGCCAGGCCCTCCAAGGGGAAAACAATTCTAAATTACTAGTGCAAAAAAGTAGATACACAAATGTAGTAAAAAGCATATATTAGCTAGAATGCATGTGTCCCACATAGCAACTGTCCCCTATACCTATAAAGTTAAAGAGGACCTTTCAACAAAAAGACTAACCTATAGCTCTGCCCTTCACCTCACTAAACAAGCCTATTTCACCGCCCTCATCTCTACTCTCTCCTGTAACCCTAAAAGGCTCTTTGAAACTTTTCACTCCTTACTTACCCCCAAGGTGCAGGCGCCATTCATGGACCTCTGCAAAGAAGACCTGGCCACTTATTTCCAAGACAAAATGGATAAGATCAGTCATGAAATAACTGCCCAATCCCCAGATGACATTGATCCCCTAACCTACCATAGCACTGATCCCCTCACCTACCATAGCACTGATCTCCTCACCTACCACAGCACTGACCCCCTAACCTACCACAGCACTGACCCCCTAACCTACCACAGCACTGACCCCCTAACCTACCATAGCACTGATCCCCTCACCTACCATAGCACTGATCCCCTCACCTACCGCACTTCATTCTGTTCATTCTCATCTTTTGAACCAATTACAGAACAAGTCTCTCAGCTACTTTCTTCTTCTCGCCATACGACCTGCAGTAGTGACCCCTTCCCCTCAGACCTTCTCCAATCTCTGTCACACGCTGTCACTACTTACCTTGCTAAAATATTTAACCTCTCTCTCATCCGAAATCTTTCACTCCTCTTTCAAACATGCTGTCATAACCCCGCTATTGAAGAAATTCTCCTTTGACTCTTGTGCTGCTAGATATCGACCCATCTCTAACCTCCCCTTCATCCCAAAAATCTTGGAATACTGGGTCTATTCTCGTTTAATCCGCCACCTCTCTGCTAACTCTCTGCTTGATCACTTACAATCTGGTTTCCGCGCTCTGCACTGTACTGAAACAGCCCTCACAAAAGTCTCCAATGATCTCCTGTTGGCTAAATCCAACGGTGACTTCTCTCTTCTTATTCTTCTGGATAGCTCATGAGAATTTGATACTGTTGACCACCAACTCCTCCTGACAATGCTCCGCTCTGTTGGCCTTGCAGACATTGTGCTCTCTTGGTTCTCCTCTTATCTTTCAGACCACTCTTTAAGTGTATCATTTGCAGGCTTTGTCCATTTGCCTCTTCCCCTTGCCATTGGGGCTCCTCAGGGCTCGGTCCTAGGCCCCCTGCTCTTCTCTCTCCACACAACCCATATTGGACAAACCATCCCCAGACTTGGCTTCCAGTACCATCCTTATGCTGACGACACACAACTATATACGTCATCCCGGGACATCAGCCCTGCACCAATACAGAACACCAGTGACTGTCCCTCTGCTATATGAAATATCAGGTCTTTGCGTTATCTGAAATTGAATCTCTGAAAGACTGAACTACTACTGTTTCCACCATTTAATAGATCTGTCCCTGATATATCCATTGCAGTCTCAGGCCTTACTTTAATTCTGAGGCAGTATGCCCGCTCCCTTGGGGTCATGTTTGACTCAGAACTTTCATTCACCCCACATATCCAACCACTTGCATGCTCATGTCATCTCCACCTCAAAATCATCTCTAGAATCCTCACTTTCCTTACCACGGAAACATTAAAGACCCTTATTGCCACCCCGATTCACTCTCGATTTCACTATTGTCGGTCTTCCCCTCACTAAACTCTCCCCTCTACAATCTATTCTGAATGCAGCGGCCAGGCTCATCTATCAGGCTAGACGCTACAGCGAGGCCTCCGGTCTGTGCCAGTCACTACACTGGCTGCCTATTCATTACAGAATACAATATAAACTAATCCCCCTCATCCACAAGGCTCTCTATAATACTGCACCTCCCTACATTTCCTCTCTGTCTATCACCCAACCCGTGCTCTCTATTCAGTCAATGACCTAAGACTAACATCCTCTATTATCAGAACTTCCCACGCTCGTATACAAGACTTCTCCCAAGTTGCACCACTTCTCTGGAATGCTCTAACCCAAACAACCAGACTAACTCCCAATTTCTAAAGCTTCAAGTGCATCTTAAAATCACATCACTTCAGACAGGCCTATCACAATTCCTAATCTAAACCTTTCCGCAGCTAGATTCCCTAAAACTAACCCTCCATTGTTCACACTCCCGCATAATGGACTGTCATCTTACATGACCAGGAACCACAAAAGGACACCAACTGGTGACTGGCTCATACAGCGTAATTTATATGTGTAATGAAAATAATCTTTATCACAAAAACGGCTGGACAACTAGATAAGCAATGCTACCTCCTAGGCTGTCCCTGCTACCTCTTGTGTCAGCCTATCTACCCCATAGATTGTAAGCTCTTGTGAGCAGTCCCATTGTGTGAATTGAATTATTACTCTGTAATGTATCTTTTTGTCTGTACTTGAACCGTACAGTTTGATAAGTGCTGCGAAATATGTTGGCGATATAAGTAAAATGTATTATTAGTATCAGTATTATTCACCCTTCTATGGATTCTGCTCCACTGATTCCAGCATGGTTGGAATTTATTATTCTAGCTTCCCCCATTATTGAGCAATAATATTCCTAAAATGCTAATTAGCTTCTCTACTGTCTGGTGGGTGGTCCTGCTTTGGAGCAGACATCCAGAACTGCCCACTTGACAGAATTAGTATGCCGAACACTGAAATTAATTGCACCAATTGTTTAGGTATGGTGGAGCTATGTGAACTTATTCCTCCCATTGTTTATAAAGTGTTGCTATAACAACGGACCTGTGAGAAAGGACAAGTGATGTCACTCACTGCTCTGCCGGCAGGACAATCAGCTCAGCTAATTGCTGTTTGCCAAGAGGAAACTGTTATCTCTCTATGTAAATACACAGATAACACTGAGTCCATTCTGTACAAGCATCTGCATATTATCTGATCTGCATAAGTATCAGTGTTGTTCGGCAAGGGGGGAGGGGGAATACAGGAAATGAGAAGAAGAGACTACAGGCAGGCCGCTGAAACAGTGAGATGAGAAAACCCTTTAATCTGCACAAGAATCAGTGCAACACAGCCTATTAAAGAAGGCAAAGAGTTGGAGTTGGTGGAGGTCCTCTTTAATTCACCTTAAACAGTGACCACCTCTTTGACCTCTTTGAGAAGATCACCTCCTTATCCAAACCACATTTTCTGCGATGGCTTTTCAGTTTTCCATACTAGACTATCCAACAAGAAGACCAAAAGAGGTTTTACTGTATTATAAGAAAAAGTATGGAAAAAAGATGGGCTGTAGGTTACCGCTTAAATGTGGATGTTTCAGAGGTGCCAAACCACGCTATGACTAAGGGGTTAGTGCATCCTGAAACGCGTTAGCATTTTGTTTTATGATTGCACTTTTTCAGTTTTTTCATTGCACTTTTTTCTATGTGTGAACTCTATACTTTTAATGGAATGAATTAAAAGATTGAATTTTATTCAAGAGTGTTGCGAGTCGTCATCTCTCTTCACTGCATTTACTGTATTATAGTTATAACTATATGAATTGCAATATAAAGCAACTATAGGCCTATACAATTGCAGCCCAATAATGATAATGCAGAGTTAGGTTGAGGTTCCTTCTAACATGAAATATAACAACCAAAAAGTTCATTATGTAACAAAGAAGCAAGAACACTAATTTAATAGATCCCATTTGATGTCCCTCCTAGGCCTGAGAGCTATTATAAAGGTGACACCGTGCATTACATTATGAACTTTCAGGGAGTGCTACTTGTCCATTTCACTATGAGGTCCCATGGTTATTTTTTGGTACAAGCTGAAGACTTTAATAACATGGTGTGGGAATACAGCGATCAGGAGATAATAACCTATGGGAATACGAATTTTTAGCTACCCTTGTGAACTGTGCAGGTGAAAACACAGGTTAAATGAAAGAGATAAAATGATATACTGCAGAAAAGCCAAAAATGTGAAGCGTTGTAGCCCCCAGGGAACAATCTGCGCAGGAAAGTTGAAAGTTCTATAGTTATAAATGACTTTCTCTGGGATCTGCAGAATACTTGTGGCTACATTACTTCTTGCTGCATAATGAATGCATAGTATGCATTAAAAGCGTGCCAGCTATAGAAGTTGACTCCTTCCATTAAACACGTTATTAATGTACAAGGTAACAGCCAGCAAAAACAAAAACGATTAAGTGGCAATGCAATAAACCAGCTCAGCGCTAACTTTATTGACATTCATCTGTTCAGCCCAACTAACACCTGTATATGGCGAATGAGCCGCCCCGTGCACACTGTAATCTATGTACGCTCCATTAACCCCGTCTAGGAGCAGTGTTATAGCTGGCCAAATGCCCGCAGACCTCATAATAAAAGATCTAGCAAATCCCACGGAGTTCAAGACAATGTCATACCCATACTGTGTCTGGGTCATCTGTGAGTAAACCAGACCATACACATTAGATGAATATCAGTCAAATGCACCGATTTTGATGGGACTGGCCAACCATCTAATGTGTATAGTGACGTCCTGAATTTCCCCTGAATATGATAAGAAGGATTAGGCATGTTCAATGTTAACATGCCCAATCCTTTGTTCTCAGGGGAGATAAGCCACTTCCAGGAGGGTCTGGCATTGGCTTTCATCTCTTTCCCCATTAAGAACATGTGTACTTTTAGCTGAACCAAGTGTGCATGTTTATAGGAACATCAACAAGAATAGCGGTCAGTCTATCTAACGCACATGGTCGGCTTAAAGGGGCTGTCCAGGAATGTGGATTCTATAGCTTGTCGTTACAAAAGGCCATAAATATCTGATTGATGTGGCCACTGTGCCACCAATCTGTATGAGGCCACTTACTACATACAACACATGGTAGGAAGCAGTTGGCTACATATACTGTGTATTGGCCAAGCAACAGGACTGCAGCTCAGCTCCCATTGACTTTACAGATCAGATATTTATGGACTATCCTAAGGAAAGGACATAAAGGGGTTGTCTGGTAAGAGAGGCGTATTTTCCATAAGAGGGAAGGTGTAAACCACTGCTATAGCTCTGGTGGCAGAAATTCTTCCTTCAGAACAATAGATTGGACATGTTAAAAATGAATATATCTGATCTTTCCTCCTACCAACTTATCTGTCCGAGGAGAGTCCGAACACCCCGAAACATTATAACGCAAAAATTTTTTTCAAAGAAGGAGGAGTACTCCAAGAAATCCAATAAAATGCACGTGCACGAGGTTTACACATAAGAAATTTGGCCAGTTTAACTGAAATTGGAGAGTTCGTTCAACTTAACTCTTATGTACGGCCACCTTAAAACTAACACTTGACATGGAAAGGTTTAAAAGGGACCTTTCACCACCTCCACTTCTTTGCATCCTTCAATAGACACCATTCCAATTACTCTGGCGTAGTTGGACTTTTTTCCTAAGCCCCCACCATTCCTGAGCTATATGTGTTGTTAGTTTCAGCACCCAGTATGGCAATTACGCTGTCTACTGTCAGGCAGGTGGTTCCTGTCTACTTACTCTAGACCTGGACCGCCCACCTAATTAGCATATTGGATGCAGAAACTAACTGCACTGATTGCTCAGGAGTGGTGTAGACTAGAGAAAAAACTCCAACTGTTCCAGATTCAGGAAAGTGGTGCCTACTGAAGGTTGAAAAGAGAGGTGGTGGAGATGATGAAAGATCCTCTTTCTTCTACCGGTGGAATGCTATAGAGCAGACGGAGTTGCGCAGGTTGATGCATAGTCTTGTAGGAAAAGATTAATTATAAACCTGTCATTTATCTATTCCTATCTCTTCCCTGTTTATGCAAATTAGTAAAGGAGGCGGTCCTATCAGTGACAGCTATCTCTGTACGCACATGTCATGGAGCAGAACCTGTCAATCCGCTTCCTTGACTTCTCAACAGAAAGAACAATGACGTCAATAGACAAATGGCAAGTAAGGGCCCACTGACATGGTGGAATTTGCTGCTGATTTTGAGGATTCTGCGTCTGGAAGTCAGAGACTGGAGAAGGATGCCGAAAAAATAATCACCCTGCTCAATTTTGCAGCCGTTTCCGCAAACTGGAAACATTCATTGGAGGATTCATCTGGGACAAATTAGGAGCAAAAAGTATCTGACGAAACTCATCCTCTATCCACTGAATAGGAGACAAGTTGTAAATCAGTGGGGGGTCCAAATGCTAGGACCCTCTTGATGAGTGGGGGGGGGGGGGGAGGTCTCGGCCAATAAACCCTCCGATTATTAAAGATATTCCCCATCCTGTTATTTATGGGCACGCCTCTAACATAACAGCTGGAAGTCTGCAAATCCATAAGCAGAATCATTAACCGTTTACTGCCAGCTGTTTTCTGTCTATGCAGCAACAGATAATAGCGGTTGTATAATATTCTGTATAGGATGAAATGGCCGGGTCTAAGCTCCGAGTCTCCTCCTATAACCAGAACTCTTGGAAGTGATTCTTATCGAATATTGCTACATATGCAGTTCTACTATATATATATGTGTATGATCGCCATAAGTAAATCCATACATTACATCACCATCAATAACATAATATACACACACTAAAATTATTTCACCCCTTATAGCTACTTGTGAGGCACCAGTAGGATGTGTAGGTCTTAGCTTAGTGAAGAACGAAGGCTTATGCATTAAAAGTCACTGAAACGGATGTTCTGAGCAATGGAAATACCCAACCGGCAAATGTATGTGCAAGCATTTAACAGACCAAGGGCGCTGAAGGGTTAAAATCAATAAGCTCCTTCCAAGATAGTGACTGCATGAACAGTTTTCCATCCCATTGCCATTCCTCTGTACTTGCAGATACAAGCCAAGTATACTCTAATGTCAAGTGCCTTTTACACTCGATTTGCTCAAAAGCAGATGGAAAAACTGCGCTTAGTCGGGTGATACGCAGAGAAAGGAAAGCAGCGGCGCCCTCAACTGGTCAGTATAGGGAACAGAAGAAATACGGCAGTAAATTCCATTTACGATATGTCATTTATTATGTCTGCTGCAAATTCATGTAACCCTTAGGGAAATGACACAAGATACTGAAATTTTTTAAATGGTTTTTATCTTTTGTTTTGGGAGGGGGGGACATTGTCGTCTTCGGTTGTGCTTTTTACATTTAATGGCATGTAACGTTACATCATTTTTCATCCAATGATAACACACAGAGGTAAAGGCTATTAAAGGGCTACTAAACAAAAATTACAAGGCTGTACATAAAGCAAACATTTCGGGCGATTTCTGCTGCCCTACCTGACACGGGGAAAAGCTGAGCTCTGTGATATACAGTATAGGGATATATGATCGGAGTACAACGTAGAATAAAGCTGTATTCACATGTATATAAGAACAGCGGTGTGACAGCCGCTATCAAAATAAAGGAGAATATTTATTACGTCTTGTATGACATCTGTGGTCAGGTAATGGAGGGGGTGTACATGTCACCCAGACTACTAAGGCGAGTGAGATGAGAAAACTCCAGAAAGAACGTTTCTCAGCAGATAACTATTGTCTGCTGAGGGTTATTTCAGAGTTCCAGTTACTGGGCTGAATTTTTAAGAATGACAGGTAGGTTGGTAGTGGGACCTGTCATTCCACCCCCCTCCAGTCCACACTTTGGGGATGTTCCAGCAGCGACTCAGCTGCAGAGAGTCTGCTCATCAAAGAGGCTTAAGAAGTCAGCTCCAGCAGCAGACTGGGGGCAGAGCTTGGCTGGAGAGCTGACAGAGAGGTCGTTTTTTTTTTGGAGCTGTGTCCTGAATTATTCAACTGGCTTTTGATTTCTGTTATCCTAGGTGAGGTAACCTATTCTATGTTTAGTTAGAGTCTAGCCGGGCAGGGATTTATTTTTGCATCGTTTCCTTTTGTTGCTGCACCGTTTTGTTTTGAGTGAAAATAAACTCTACCTTTGTTTGGATTAAAGAAATTGGACTTTTGTGTCTATGCCACTCCACCTGGTAACCCCAGACCCTGACACATCCTTTCAGTACATTTGGGATAAAACTGACTCCTGGGATTACACCATTACCCACATGCGGTATAGCAAAGTTTAAAAGGGGTTTTCCAGTTCCCATAGTGTTTTTGGACATCTGTGGGTCCAACACCAATACCCTATCAAAATCATCAGATCAAGCTGTCTCTGGTCACCAGAAGCTATAGAGATGTACCGAGCAGATAGCAATAGGTGCAGAACTGCAGGCCCATTCACTCTATAGCCATGGTGCCAGGGTACAGCAGCCAGATCAACTGATAAGTGCAAGGTCCGGTATGAGACCCCTACTCATCAGATATCGATGACCTATATTGTGGATGGTGGGGGGCATTAAACCCCTTTATGTGGCTTAGTTACTCAGTTCTACAATTGTAGAGCTACAGTCTGGCATGACAACTATAACACGTAGCAGGTAATTTCATCCCATAATACATAATCCATATTTGTCTCATATAGTTTATTCCTGGGTTCTTTATACAATCTCTAGACATTATAAACCATTTACATTTATACATAGCCAGAGATTGGATCCATGTATACGCACTCACCAGATAGAGCTGCTTAAAGGGTATTACAGTAACTTGCTCATTGCTGGGGGTCTGGCCGCTGACTGATCACGGGGACTGAGGCATTCACCAACCTCCAGCAGTTTCGATTTGCAAAAGTAAAGTGCTCGGGTATCTACACTCATTCCTATTGAAAAGAATGGAGCACTGGTGAATATTTATGACCTGCCGCTCCATTCAAACTGAGATGCTAAACACCCAAGTAATCGTGATCGTGTGGATCCCAGCAGTCAGACCTCCTACTACCTACAAGCTACCTACTAGCTTTTCAATATGGTGTATCTTCTAGTTCCAGAAATTCAGCAGGGTGAAGGATATTAAACCATCAGTGCAGCTAGATAGTTCAGGCTCACCTGAATGAAATGTCTATTTGCCTATGAAAGTTTTTGCCTCCATTGCCAAGATATGAATTTATTTCACAATATGTGTCTTAAAGGGAACCTGTCTACAGACTGTTAGTAAATGAGCACTGAAAGCAGGAGTATGTTCTGCCTTCAGGGCATCACGGCACATGCACCAAAGTGATGTCTAGGGTCAGATTGGCCATGTATATCACTGAGAAAATTTCCGGTGGTCCCATTGGAATATGGTCGCGCTGAACCACTATAAAAACCACATGGGCCACTATAGCACATTATAATGTGTGGAGGGGTTAGAAGGGCCAGCTCTGTCCTGGGGAGCCCCCTGGAGCCAGTACAGGTGGTAGGTGACAGAAGGATACTGTCTGTAGTGAGCTCCATGCTGGAGAATAACTCCCATCCCATGTATGAGACCGTAATAGCACTGGGCAGTACTGTCAGTGACCGACTGCTTCACCCCAATTGTGAGAAGGAGCGCTATCAGAGATCCTTCCTCCCAACCACAGTCAGGCTGTATAATCTACAGCAGGCTAAGCGGAGATCACTCCGCACAGAGAACTAAATGATCCTGAAGTCTTTCTTTTTTTCTTCCAAGTTGCTATGACTCCTAGTATCTTTTTCTATCTTCCATGAGCTTGTATGAGTTCTTTCTTGAATTATATTACTGTATTATCCATGCTGCTGAATTTCCCCATGGTGGCACTATTAAAGGATTACTTATAGGGAACTATAGTGTGTGGAAGGCCCACTATAGGGCATTATATTATGTGGAGGGCCCACTAAAGGGCATTATATTGTGTGGAGGACCCACTATGGGACATTATCACGTGACAGTTTAGGCCAATTAGGCGGTTGCTGGAGAAGGATCGGTGAGGTCACTCACATACATCACCAGTCCCTCTCCAGTTGCCAGTCATGTGGGGTGAATGGGATCTGATGACTGAAGCAAGGTTCATGACTGCATGGTTGCAGCAGTGGACACCAGAGCACCAGGGAATATGTTTTCTTTCTTTATTTTACACCTGTCCAGGGTCCCTGCTGTATAAATTACTTTACACAGGACTGCTTTACATAGAGGAGCTACTTGTGCTGGCTCAGACTACTTGTATCGACTCTGCCGATTTGTTCTGAACCTGCCTATAAAATAGGGTCACTTTTAAAAAAATTTCCAGGGCCACTTTCAGGTGCCAATCCCTGGTGATGTCAGTGCCTCAGTCATGTACTGAGATGTCCAGAAACCAGGAACGTGTAGGGCCGACTCTACACTTCACAAGCACAGGATTTACCAGCAATGTTGATCTGACACCAAAGAGGCTGGACGGGCTCCTTCACTCTGGAGGATAAGACTTGGGGCAGAATTACCTTAAAGAGGACCTTTCATGGGTTTGGGTAGAGGCAGTTCTATAGACTGCTGGAAAGCTTTCCCGATCTGTGCCCCGGGTAAAGCGCTATCGGTCCCGGTAACACAACTCTTTACAGTCAGAAGGGTGTAAGAACGACGTTCTTCCCCGCTCACACTGTACAGCGTGATAGGCGCTGACTGTTAAGACCTACGGTACCGGCACCGATAGCTCTTTACCCGGGGCACAGATTGGGAAAGCTGACAGTGCGCTGAATTCAGTGCACTGTCGGCTTTCTAGCAGTATATAGAACTGCCTGTGCCCCAAACCCATGAAAGGTCCTCTTTAACCTTTACCGCTAGGTCTCTGCCCCCAAGACTTTACAACTAATTTACATAATCAATAAAAGCTATGTTATTGTGGATAACATCATAGGTGAAACATCATAAGGCTATCAGTAGGATGCCCTGCCAGGTAATGTGCTTGGTTTAAAGGGGTTGTCCAGGATAAACTAAGAATTAACCCCTAAACTAAACCCCCTCCCCCTGCCTAACTTCTAATTTTTTTCAATTAAAAAAAAATCTGTAATTACCCATATCCCTGGAGCGGTCATATGACCACCCCAGGGACACTTTCTGATCTGGTGAGGTTCGATGTCACTGCTTCCAGTACATCACTATTATTCTTCCCCCCATCCCATTCCCATCAATATTTACCAAGCCTGTGTCCGGGAATGGCTCTTCTGTTCTCTCCTGTCTGCTAGTAGTGGGCGAAACAGGTTAGCTAGGGAGACGGGGGAGAATGGGAGGGGCTAGTAATGAGCAGGATCGCTAGGCTAGTTAGACAGGGAGGGGGGAGTGTAACAGAGGGGGGGCTGAGTGAGAGGGAACTAGTGTAGAACCTACACATGAAGCTGCACAGCGGGAAGCTAACACCACATAAACAAATGCAGAGGATGCCAGCATCTGCTAGAGACATCCAGAAAGCACTACAAACACTGATAAAGGTATATAGGTGTATTACTATTATTGTTTATTTATATAGCACCATTAATTCCATGGTACTTTACATTTGAGGGTTTACATAGAGTACACAAAATGTACAAACAGATATGATACTAACAATGATTGACTGGCACAGTGGGGTAGAGGGCTCTGCCCGCAAGGGCTTACAATCTATGAGGGAAGAGGGATAGAGACAGAAGGAGAGGTGGAGACTGTTCAGATGGTGGTGTGGTGACAGTAGTGTTATTGGAGGTTGTAGGCCTTCCTGAATAGGTGAGTCTTCAGGGACTTCTTGAAGCCTGTGATTGTGGGGATCAGTCTTATGTGTCTTGTTAAGGAGTTCCAGAGTATGGGGGATGCACGGGAGAAATCTTGGAGGCGGTTGTGTGAGGAGTAGATGAGAGAAGAGCGAAGTAGGAGGTTGTCGGAGGATCTGAGGTTACGTGTGGGCAGGTAGCGGGAGATTAGGTCAGAGATATATGGAGGGGACAGGTTGTGGATGGCTTTGTATGTCAGTGTTAGTAACATGAACTTTATTTGCTGGACAACAGGTAGCCAGTGAAGGGACTGGCAGAGGGGAGCGGGCGATGAAGAACGGGGGTGAGGTGAATTAAGCGAGCAGCGGAGGTTAAGGAGGACTGGAGGGGGGCCAGGGTGCTAGCTGGGAGTCCATGGAGAAGGGTGTTGTAGTAATCTAAGCGGGGATTATGAGGGCATGGACGATGGATGGATGGATGGTGGATGTTCTTGAGTTGGAGGCGGCAGGAGGTGTTGAGGGTTTGAACATGCGATTTGTACTTACCGGTATTAACCCATTACTAGCACTAACAGACCTTTCTATAAAAAAAAAAAAAAAAAAAAAAAAAAAAAAAAAAATTCTGCCATGAAAACCCCTTTAAATACCTAAAATCTGCTGACAATTTTCCTTTAACATTTACAGATCTGACTGTGACACGCTGTGTGCCGATACCCTGTACCTTTAATTATATATGGAGAGCGGATTTTAGGATCCGTCTGATTCAACGAAGTACAATTTTTTTTTATTGTTTGCATAAATAAATAAATCAGTAGCTTGAGATTCGGGACAAATTTCATCATTCAAAAGGAAAAAAAAATTTTGTTTCTTCACGGAACTGAATTTTATACCCCTATATGCCAAACCCCACAGGATAGATTCCTTGATGAGGGATCTGAACATGATCCGAGCGGCTGTGCTGTCTGCAACACTTCTGCTGACACTTGTGGTTAGTTGCTAAGCAAACCTGCTGTTCAATCACTTTGCCGGCATTGCCAGCCACACACACTAATGAGCAGCCCTCAAAAACCTCAGGAAAAAAAACCCATGCAAGCTGCAGACTGGCGGTTTTATTTTTACAATCATCTAGCGTGCGTGGGGAAATAATTACTTTTTGTACTTCATGGAAAAAAAAAACATAGCAAAGCAAACATACATCCAGCTTCATGAGTATAATTATTAATAGTGCTAGATAATGTTCTTACAGCTGGCCGCAATAAGGCTGCTCAGATAGAAACCGCAACTATAGAAAAATGCAAAAAAAACGACTTGTGCTTGATATGAACAGAAGGGACAGAAAACTATTTTATCTAAATATATTCATATTATAAGCTAGAGCAGGGTCAGCAACCTTTAGCACTCCGGATGCTGTGAAACTGCAACACCCAACGCGTTCCATTCACTTCCATGGGAGTTCTAACAAAAGCAGAGTAAGTATGCATGCTGGGAGCTGCAGATTTACAAAAGTTGGCGTGTCAAAGGTTGCCTACGCCTGAGCTAGAATAAGACCTTGCAAGATTTAGTGAAAAACTTACATTAATGTGATCACCGCCTACTTTTGACGTCAACGTTAAATAACCAATGGCAGAAGGCACGTGTCATCAGCCATCTGGGTGCACTCATCATTGTGGAAGGCAGGATGGATCAACACAAGTATGCATCTATCCTTGCGGACCATGTTCACCCCTACATAATTGTTTTTCCTCAGGATGATGGCATCTACCAGCAGGACAATGTGACATGTCATAAAGCTCACATTGCAGGTTCTTGCAAGAACATGATAAAAGGGTCCATGAAGAGGGTTTTTCAAGCAAAAAATATATGCTAATTTATTCTAAAGTTAGGTCACTGATATCAGGTTGTGGGGATCTGACAACCGACACCCCATCTTTCAGGTGTTATAAGAACCTGATACACAGAGAATAGAGCAGGAAGCAGATAGCACTGTACAGTGGTGGAGCTGAGTCACTTCATCTTAGGTCTCACGCAAATAAATATGAGCTGATCTGCAGTACCAGGTCTGACCACTACATTTAGAACAGCACTGTCTGCTTCCTGCTCCATTCTTTATCAGCTGCTGAGAACAGCTGGTTGAAGGTGACTCCAGCAATCTGGGAGTCTGACACCAATACGGTTAATATTTTTAGACCAAAAAAACCCTTTAACAACACGGTACTATCACAGGTATCTATAAGAGAGACTTCCCAGTAGCCAGAGGCATCACAGGACACTGTTTTTGTCCTCTGTTGGGCAAATGGCAACCTATGGGTATGTTGAATTTCTGAGCTGGAAGCAAATGGACAATGCAGAACGTACAGTAGTGTTAAAAGAGCCCAATTAGTGACCGTGTCAGAATACAGAAAAAACATACATGAACTAGATCAAACCTGCATGACCTACATGTCTGGTGGAGTGTTCCTGGCGAATACCTATCAAAACTGGTCCAAGGAAGGACAACGGATAACCACAAACAGGGCTAAGAGCGCCCAATGCTTATTGATGCGTGTATGGGGGGAGCCAACGATGATCTGATCCAACAGACTGGCCACTATATAACAACCCAATGATACGGTTATTGCTGGAAATGGAAACATCAGCCATTTCACTTTGTTGCAGCGCCCATTTTTGCAAATTGCAGCCATAGTTGTGCCATCAGAAAAATGAGGAGTAGTGTGAACAGAGACCAAAGCTTCCCAAGGAAATTGAGCTACTGCAGAAATTGTGACGGGCTGAAATCCATTCTTACATCTCTTTTCAATATTTTATATCTGTAAGGGAGAATAAGGACTAAACTAGAAGAGTAGATTTAATAACATTTCGGCCCTGGTCTTCTACAATGTGGCTTTGATCGTGGCTTATGTTCCTTCATCCCTCCTGGGAACACGTATAGACACTGCAGTGTAGTATACTAGTTGATGTTAGCCGGGTGGGATTCACTCAATAGCACCGATCAATGGGCTCCGTGTTACTGCTTTTTCTGATTTTTAATAGCTCAGCGGCGTCATTGATTAGAACATAATGCTGAAGCGGACTAAGCTATACATGGAACCGAAACCTGCCATAAGTACACAATGACTCCTTCCAAGTTATTACTATAGGGATGACAGCAAGGCTCAGTAGCGCGGCCTGCCTCACAGCTTGAGAAGCTCGGCTGCACAGACTTTCTACCTTTCCACAAATTGGAAATGTGACTAAAGCTCTCCGCAGACAACAATAACAACCATGGCAACGCAAAATTAGTACAAAAATAGATGAAAAGGGTAAAAGGGAAATGCACTTGCTTGCTAGCTGCTCGGGGGGAAAAAAAAGCAAGCTATATCAAATATTTTCTGACTACTTGGTGCAAATTTTAGACAAAAAAGCAACTATTCAACATGACACCAGTTCCGGCGTTTCCGTTCTTTGGGTCCGCATGGGGACATGAAGAATGGACCCTGATCTGCTTATAAACGGGATACTGTAATGGGGTCCGGCAGGTTTCCACACAAAAAACGCATAGAGAAAAGTCCTGCTTGCCGCATTTTGTAAGCAACTTTGCGGACAGAAAACCTAAATGGAATCCAGGTGCAGGTGAGATCCTAGCCTTAGGCTAATGCTAGGTTCACACTAGCGTTCGGCAGTGCGTTCTGTGGTTTCCGTCTTCTGCATTCAGAAGACGGAAACCGGTCAGATTGGGTCCGGCCGTGAGCGCCAGTGAGCGTTTTATGCTCTCCGCCGCGAAACCGTTTTTTAAAAATCGGACACAGAGTACTGCATGTCCAAATCTGTGTCCAGTTTAAAAAAAACGGTTTCGCGGCGGAGAGCATAAAACGCTCACCACCGCTCACGGCTGGACATCTTTCAAACCCTTTCAAATGAATGGGTATGAAAGAGTCCTGCAGGTTTCCGATTCCTGCCTCTGTTTGTGTTTTGTGCAGGAAACGGAAACTTGCAGAACGGAGACCGGGCGCAGATGTGAACGAGCCCTTAGTTCACACGTGAATTTGGTCCGGACACTTTCTAATTAGGAAGCAGTTTTTTGACCTTGAGGTGTTTTTTGGAGTGGTTTTTGGTAAAAACCGCTTCAGAAAACGCCAGGCGGATTTTCCCTGCCGGGCAGTGAATGGACCACAAAAAACCGCGACAAGTTTTTTGGCAAAAATCTGTGACACAGTTTCCGCCTCCCATTCACTTCTATTACCTTCCTTAGGCGGAATCCGCCTCAAAAAAGGTCATGTCGCTTCTTTTTTCTGCTAGTGGCATATTGCTAGAACGCTAGCAGTCTCCATAGACCAACATTGTGAGGGGGCTGGATTATGACGTGGATTCCGCGCCATAATCCACCCACTCTATGCCCGTGTGAACAGGCCCTTAGGTGGTAATTTGGCAGACCAAATTAGAGGTATCAAGATTAGGTCAGCTTCAACTCTTGTGTCTAATATTAGTAAATTTAGGCCTGTGTATTCATATAAATAAGGGACATATTGATAGGCATGGGAGGAATAAACTAAAAGTGTCTAAGTATTATATTGTATCACGCGGCAACAGAATAACAGGTGCACTTAAAGTAAAGCTAGGAGATTGATCGAAAAATAAACTAAAAATCAACCTGGATAACCGACGTGAACAAAATCATATTGGTTATCCAGGGTGACATCAGCTTCGGTTATTGTTCGGTTTGGTTATTGCAATATTTGCAGTTTCAATCAGACCAAACCAAATATAAAAAACTGTCTAACGTCACATGGCATCGCGACGCTTACATCTAGGCATCACGATACCACACCATGCTGGGGCCCAATCAGCAGCCAGAAGCCCTGAAGATAGCAGGGAGTTGCACCAGAGTGTATGAGAGGTGAGTAACTCTGTTTATTATGTTTCCTCACCTTCCCTGGCTCGCCACTTATTGTATTCTGGGGTCTGAGCAATGTCCACATCATAACAGCAGTTTTGAGACGAAAATACGAGATGAATCTCAGGAGACGAATCTCCGGGGGTTCGCACTGCGCTTAATCATACTATGATGGGAGCGTGACCTAAATGATAACCATTAATCATATTTGAGGTAAAATGCCCAGCCCTACTTAAAGGGTACCTGAGTTTTCATGAAAAGTTGAAATATGTGTAGAGCAGGGGTGCACACAATTTCACAAGGCCTCCCGGCCTGCCAGTGTCCGTAGATGACTCTCAGCCTGCGCTGTAAAGAAGCAGACAGCGGCTCCCGCGATCGACCCATACGTCCATTGCGATCGACCGGTAGAGCGCGATCGACGTATTGGGCACCCCGGGTGTAGGGTCTTACTGGGTGGTCTATTCTATCCTATCACTTTTTCTGCTGCTAATATCCCCATTATTGCTGAAACACAGTTTACATTTGTCACTCAGCCAGGAACAGTATACATTAAGGACTAGTCTGCCCCCTTCACCCATCCATTGCTGATAATGTTCTGCCATTCTGCCTGAAGTAACTGTACAATTTCAAACAAATACCTGAGAAGAGCCCAAGTGACCATAATATAAGAGATCCAGGAACAGTGGACCGTAAATAAAGTGCAAATACATAAAGGTAAGCAGATGAGATACGCAAAAAATTTTTTAAAAAAACACTGATCACAGTCAGTAAAGCTGCTGTCTGTGAATAATATCCCATCTGTAAACACACAAGCAGCCAGAAATAGATACCAGTACATAGAAGACTTTTCTTGTGAAATACGCAGATTCCTTAGTCTTTTGCACACAAGCAATAATTTGCAGACATATCTGTGCAGGCTGTGAGGAGAATCAGCCCCACAATATTCAATGTTGAAGAGAAAAAATTCCCACCCTCTACACTCATTGAGATAAGCAATACTGATTGGAATGTATCTATGGACAGACTTCCTTAGTAACAATAGAGTGAACAGCAAATTAGTTAGAAGGAAGGAACTTGGCAGGAACTTTAAACATTTTTTCATGCAGAAAGCAGCCAAATTTTTAATTAAAGAGTAATACATTTGTCTGAAAAGTTAGTGACCATTTAACAAACAATTGAGTGTCCTATGCCAGTTTAGAATCCATCAATTTTGCAATCAAAAATTCACATTCGCCTTTTAGTTTGTGCGGCGTATCATTAGACAGTTTTAAATAAAGTCCCTTTTTCGATGTATTTTACAAACTGCCGAATACTGGTGCTGTTTTAGACGGAGGATAAGGTTTAGGATATGTAAATAACTCCGTACTGATCCCTGGAATAACATCTCCTGCATCTAGCACATGCAACTTGTAATATTATTTATTTCAAGAAAGGTATCCAGGCCCCCTTCAACTTTCAATTCACTAAATATTACATCTTTCTCCAACAGAGACTTCCACAGTCTCACTGCTTTTACAGTAAATAATCCATTTTTAGAATCATGGTGATTTTTTTTAATTTTTATTTTTGTTTAACACAATCTTAATTTTCTTTGAAGATCATTTGAGAAATACAAGCAGTTTCCCACCTTGTCATCCTTCGCTCTTCCTCGAACATCCCTTTCCCGATTGGAAGCTTTTTCATTTTTTGAAATGGGGTGAGCTCTGCCCACGGGGCCATGTGGTTGTATTCCAGGAGATTCTTTACGTGAAATCTTTACATCTCTAATAGGCCTTCTGACCTGGGGTGGAGCCCTGATAAGTATAAAAGGAAACCATAAGTTCCACTGTTAGCTATAGACAGGTACCAACAAATCTTTAGGGTACATGCACATGATCAGGATTTACATGAAGCATTTGGCATACCTATATGCAGAAATCTGTGCAGAAAAACCGCACCAATTGTAGATTTTCATACAAGTATGTGTGGATTTTGGTTAGGATTCTCATACATGTACATGCAAATTTTGCTTTGGATTTCATACATGTACATGCAGATATCAGTGCAGAATTTGACATCATTTTTAATAAATTTAAGCCCGCGCCATAGGTCAATTTCCCCACAGAAAAAAAATCTGCATCATGTGCATCAGAAAAAGAATTTCTCATATATTTTAATGCTAGTGGATTCTGCATAGGATTTTCCACATCGCAATACATTAAATTCACACATAATCCTGATCATGTAACTTAATTTTTGTGACTGTCGTGGAGAAAAACAAATTGAATAAAATGTACAGAGATATACAAAAGAACAACAAGAAAAATGTAGGCTAAACAATACACAGACTGTGTATGTGTACTACAGTGGAAGGAGGGAGAAATCTAATGCCAAATGCTTCTGGTATTGTTTTATTTCTCCCAGGACAAAAGGATTGGGCATGTCGAAATACAGGGAAGAACGGGTAGCCCCCTATATATTAGACAGTCGGTCGGAACCGTTGAAATTCAGTACAATAGATATCTAACGCGTACAGGCTTTTTAACTCTCTTCCCCTGGCTGTGTGACAGATCAGGCCCTTACAAAAGAATATCAGATTTGTCTGTGTCATAACATAATAGAGTTAAGTGTCAAAGCGGCAGACTGCAGCGCTATATCACAGAAGACTGAATGATTCCGTACAAGACATTCCAAGAATTAACAGGCTTACGAGAGACGATTCATAAAAATATCCCACATGGCAGGAGTCCTAAGGAACAGTCTGGAGAAAAAATAGAAAGTATCGATCTCACGTCACCAGTAAAGCCAGTTGTTCTTGGAAACAAACCTTGGAACACGTTGCACTGCGCTCAGTAAACAGAATAGGCTAGAATTTCACTGACTGCTGGGATTTCCTACAAGGTCAAATAAAACAGAAGATTTTCTGACGTACAATGATACCGGATGGACTTCCGGGAACAAACCAATATCCTAATCAATCTCTATACATATAAAACTCAAATTCTCTAGTAGTCCGCTCTAAACAAATCCACAGTACTCGCCTGATTTGGGTGAAATTTGGCACGCCCCCCTCTCCACCCACAGGAGCAGAATACTGCGCACGTTACATCTCGCTAGCTTCCCCCCCGTCATGAGATTGGGGCCCCCAAAGTTAGTCCCTATTAGAGATGAGCGAACACTGTTCGGATCAGCCGTTCCGAACAGCAAGCTCTCATAGAAATGAATGGAAGCACCTGGCACGTATGCTTTGCCGGCGGCCGGTCACCGTGCCAGGTGTTTCCATTCTATTCATTTTTCATTTCTATGGGAGCGTGCTGTTCGGAACGGCTGATCCGAACAGTGTTCGCTCATCTCTAGTCCCTATACATATAATGGAGAAAAGTGAAAGTGAAAGCGCTGAGGGGAAAACAACAGTTGTGACTGACAGGGACGGATTATGGCGACAGCGCCAAAGAGTCGCTGCTGAAGGGGAAAGGGGCTGCACCTCCACACACAAACATTTCACAAACACCATATAAACATCACACAGACAGCACACATACACCAACCCACAAGCACAACACCACACAAATGCCACAACACACCACACAAACACCAGACCACTCTAGACATACAACACAAACATCACCCCACAAATATCACAACACCGCCCCATAAATACCACACACACGCAAGGACTACAAACGCATGCAAACACACTCAGATGGATGCACACTATGCACACGGACGAACAGAACACATGTGTACTCACACACAACTACCGCATGCATGGAAACTTACACTGCACCTGCACAAACACATGGATCACATGGCCAGATACACGTATACATGGACCACAAACGTGTATGCACACATGCATACATACACATGGATCACACGCGTGCACACACACATGCATACATATACACGGACCACAAACGTGCATGCACACACGCATGCGTACACATGGATCACACACGTGCGAGCACATACACACAAATACACGCAAATACACGCACATACATGCATACATATACATGGACCACACACGTGCATGCACACACGCATACATACACATGGATCACACGCGCGCGCACACACACACACATACACACAAATACAGGCATGCGCGCATACACACACATACATATACACGGACCACACACGTACATGCACACACACTTACGCGTACACACACACGCATACATACACATACACGCACGCACTGAAAAAACACATCTGGTATCATTAGTGGCTGCTTGCACACTATAGTATTTTTCATGGGCCTCCAGGCCATGGATTTGGCGGTTCCATAGACTTCTTTGTGCACAAAGCTGTGAATTTTGAAGGCTCCATAGAAGTCTATGGAGATGTAGAATCCACGGCCCGGAGACTGTAGTGTTACTGTAGTGTCCATGAACTACTTATACATTACAATGGAGGGAGGGGGGGAAGGGTTGCACTATGTTGCTAATTGGGTGTAAATGTTTTAGATGTCTGTGTAAGACACATAAATTTTAATTTTTGATAAAAAAAATGTAATTTAAAAAATAGTTGTAATAGTTTACACACATAATATGTATTGAATATGTAAAATCTATAAAAATGTTGAAATGAAAAAAAGTTGTTGTTCACATCAATGTTATGACAAATTAGTAAAATGCCAAAATAAAAATTTTAAGCATGCCTTCCAACAGTCCCAGATTCTGCGGGACATTCACATATTCGAGGTCCTGTCCCGCAGTCCCGGTCAGCGGGAGGTATGTCCCAGTTTTAACACATCTGCGTCTGGAGTTAAATACACAGGCGAGTAAAGCAGGAGCTGTCACAGCTCAGCTTCTGCTTTACTGCTGCAATCTGGCTCCTGGATGTGTAGGCGCGAAGTGATGATGTCACTCACATTGTGCCTACTACTCTGTAAGTGAGACTGTGGAGAGAGCTGCAGGGGAGCGAGGAAATGGTGAATATCAGTGGGGCAGATGAAGGAGGGGAAGAACGACATGAAACTGGGACAGAGATGGAGAGGAGACATGCAATTGGGGACAGAGATGGAGGAGGGAACATGAAACTGGGGCAGAGATGGAGAGGCGACATGGAACTGGGGACAGAGATGCAGGGGGGACATGAAACTGGGGACAGATGAAGGGGGGACATGAAACTTGGGCAGAGATGGAGGGGGGGCATATAATTTACAGGTGACTGTAGGAGGATTATACTGTGTGCGGGCACATGAAAAATGAATGAGAATGGGCGGAGTCAACATAAACGCGGGCGGAACTAAATTTGCAGCGGCGCAAATAGTGCACCACACATTTTGTCCCTCTTTCTGTTCTTCAAAAGTTAGGAGGTATGTTTAAAGAGGACCTTTCACCATATCTGGGCACAGGCAGTGTTATATACTGCCAGAAAGCTGACAGTCGGCTTTCCCGATCTGTGCCCGGTGTAAAGCGCTATCGGTCCCGGTACCGTAGCGCTTTACAGTCAGAAGGGCGTTTCTGACAGTTAGCCAGGAACGTCCTTCTGCCTCGCGGCGCCAATCGCGCTGTGCTGTGGAGCGGGGAGGAACGCCCCCTCCCGCTCCTGATAATGCTAGTCTACGGACAAGCTGTGTGAGCAGAGGGAGGGGGGAGTTCCTCCCCGCTCCACAGCACAGCGCGATTGGCGCCGCGAGGCAGAAGGACGTTCCTGGCTAATGGTCAGAAACGCCCTTCTGACCATAGAAGAGCTACGGTACCGGGCCGTAAGCTCTTCACACCGGGCACAGATCGGGAAAGCCGACAGTGCGCTGAATTCAGCGCACTGTCAGCTTTCTGGCAGTATATAGAACTGCCTGTGCCCAAAAGTGGTGAAAGGTCCTCTTTAAGTGGAAAAAAGATTTACTGTCTCACTCTGAAAATGTCAATTACAGTGTGACACTAAAATTTTACTTTAGTCAGCATAACCAACAGTTTATCATATTTTCCGCGAGCAAAGTTGCGGGTATTCTACTAGTAATATAATAAAGAAAGGTTTCATCGGATACTCTTAAAGGACACATCACAGGGCCTCGCAGTAAATGTGACAACCGTGCTCCAAGATATGATCTCCTGACGTTATATGGCCCTGAATCCAAATCTTGAGTTATGTATGAACCTACACAAGGCCTACTCATTCAGTAGTGAGGCTCAGTGACATGTCAGAAGTTTTGACCATTAGCTTCCAGGTGACAAGACCCCTACTTATTACTAAAACAATGGGGCTAAAGTACTGAGCTGCCCTCCAACTGAGTTTGGCTCTTTGTAGAGAAGGTTTTTGCCAAAAAAACCACACCAAAAACCGTGTCACGGTTTTCCGCCTCCCATTCACTTGTATTGATTTCCTGAGGCGGAATCTGTCTCTACATTCTACATAGACCTATATTGTGAGGGGGCGGATTTTGAGGAGGATTCCGTGCCATGTCCGGTGTGAACGGGGCCTTAGGCCCCTTGTTTCAGCAATCTTTGGGGAGCTCAACACCAGGACCACTACTAGCCAAAGCTTCTGACACTGTAAACAATTTGTGAAACGGTCACACTTTGATGCACTCTATTGCGACCATTACTGCATCAATTCCTTTTTTAAGTCCTCCTTTAAAGGGGTTTGCACATAAAATTTACTTCTCCCCAATCCTGATAAGTTGGAGATCAGTGAGATCTAACCCATGTGGATAGGAGAGAAGAGGATTTCATAAGCAAGCTCCTGTAATGGCTCATTTAAAGAGAACCTCTGCCAAGTTAAGCTCTTTGCATCACTTAAAGGGATCCTACATCCTGTATCATTAAAACACAATTTTTTGTGACTAACCTGTCGGAATAGCCTTAATAAAGGCTATTCTTCTCCTACCTTGAGATGTCTTCTCCGCGCCTCCGTTCGGTATAAATCCCGGTTTTCGTCGGTATGCAAATGAGTTTTCTAGCAGCACTGGGGGTGAGCCCCAGCACTCAAACAGTGCCACCTCCATCAGTAAGTAAGCGGCCATTTTCTTGTGGACTGTGGGCATGCGCAGTCGGTTCTGCCCGAGGTCTAGAAGTTTGACCACCAGCAAAGGAAGAAGACACGTGAAAAGGCCGTTCCTGAAGAAGATGGAGGCGGCGCTGGAAAGTTCTCTTGCAGCATTAGAGACGCCCCCAGTGCTGCGAGAGAACTCATTTGCATACCGACGAAAATCAGGATTTATACCGAATAGAGGTGCGGAGAAGACATCTCAAGGTAGGAGAAGAATAGCGTTTCTTAAGGCTATTCCGATGTGTTAGTCACAAAAAATTGTGTTTTAATGATAGGATCCCTTTAATAATTTAATAGTTGCCTCTCGACTGATTCTGACACAGAATCAGTAGCCCTTGCCATTCCCAAGTAATCAATGCTGTTAGTTTTAGTATCCGATATGCTACTTAGACTCTGTACTGTCAGGAGGGAGTCAGGCAGGAGCGGATAAGGGGTTTGATTCTGATCTCTGACACTAGCTGTCTCTGATTAGAGATTAGAATAACACCCCTTGTCCGCTCCTGCCTGACACTGCCCTCCTGACAGTACAGAGTCTAAATAGCATATCAGGCACCAAAACTAACAGCACTGATTGCTCGGGAATGGAGTTAGAAAAAATTCTAACTGTGGTGGAATCAGCTGTCTATTGACAACTGGATTGATAAGAACTGGAGTTGGTGAAAGTGGTGAAAGGTCCTCCCTAATGTTTGCAATAATTGTTACTACTGCTGTGCTCCATATTATTTCAGTCCACCACGTGCTCTTAGGTCTCAGTGTGCTCGGGGTGTTTTTCACAACTACAAACACACTAACCCATTCATTTCTATGGACCCCTACACACGACCTTGTATTATACAACCTGGACTCACTGACCTCAATGAATGAGGTTGTGAAGGCAGGGGCAGCACATGGATGTCATCCATGTGCCACCCATGCCGTTCACTCATGACCAGGCAACACGCACAGTCCTGTACATGTGGCCTTAAAGTCACACCATATTCAACACAACATCATATTTAGACAAAAGTGGCACTAAGGGCCCCAGCATGATAACAACAGTGAACAGAACAAGCCAAAAATAAGCAAGGTCCGATCTTTCTGTTTCTGACCAACCTGTCAATGCAGAACCGGAAGATTTCGATTGCGGATGGGGGGGGGGGGGGTAAACGGGGATCACATGACACAAGGTCATGCAGGGATAAAAGTATGGATACATCCGAAACGGTGTACAACAAATTACACTACTAAAATATTGCTGGTGAGCTAGCTTTATACGGCCATTTTTTCTCTTGCGTCTATATACTACATACGTCTTACCAGTAACTGTTGCTGTCACATTATTTTGTTTCAGGATCTCTTATCAAATCTACGCATTCTTGCAGACAAAATCTAAGATGGAGTTACTGAACAATATCGGAGGCAGATTAATGAAAAAATGTCAAGCTATGAATTATCAGAAACATTCTGTAAGAACTACATGCATCGGTTCACTGTGACAGCTCAGACCGGAGACATCTTTACAGCAAGAACATTTTTCTTTTTTATATACTAAAAGGGATTGACCAAAGTTAGGGAAAAAAAAAAAAAAAAAAAAAAAGTTATGTTATTCCTAAAAAATTGCTCCACACTTGTCCATGGACTGTGCCTGGTATCGCGACACAGATCTATAACCAGACACAACCTAAGGACATAGAGTGGTGTTATTTCAGGGGAAAAGACTACCCTTTTTTGTAATCCTGGATAATCCCTTAAAGTTTTCATACCAAGTCCTGAAAGGCTGGTAAAATGTGTTTTAAAGAAATTTACAATTTTTTATAGCATAAAAATACCTTTCAATTTTTGGTGCTGCTGTTAAGCTGTGCTGCTAGTGACAAGATCTAGACAAAATCACTCTCCTCCCCCTTCTGGCAGCTGGCACTACCATTCCTTCTTAGTTATCCTACAGAATCTAGGATTCTAGGTTCACACTAGTGTCAGAGGACCAGAACAACAGATAGGCACACTGCAAGGTCAAATGCGAAGCTCGACGGAGCCCATAAACTATAATGGTATCCATTATAGTTTATGGGCTCTGTATGTCCATGAAAGTTGGAAAGTTGGGCTCCGTGTGTCCATGAAAGCCAGAAATGCAGGACTTTCATGGACACATGCTGGGACAGAGACTCCAACGTAGATGTGAACTTAGCCTAACTCACCTTTTCTGCCATGTAACTACAGAGGCTCAGCTACTTACCCGACAAGCAGCCCTAAAAGCTATTTCTATTGACTGCTCTGTAGTAACCAGAGGATCACTATGCAGAGATGTGACTGAGCATGTGTGTCCACCACTACTCAGCCCAATAGGTGGACCTGCAAATTCCTCTACACTCTGATCACTAGAGGGCGCTATATTATAGATGTAAATGTCATAGCTCTTCATTGGGTCATTTTTAACAGCATGTACATGGTAAAGAGTATTCTTTTTCTGATTTATACAGGATGGAAAATGCTTCAAGGACAGGTGGTCAAAAAACACAGACGTGCCAGACGTCAGTGTGTCCTTTATATTTTACCAATGCAATACAGCACATCGGTAAGTAAATAGTCTGCTAAAATGAGATAATGATGACAGATTTATGAGCAAAAAAAAATGGAGAACAAGAACTGAGTGCAACACAAGGACAGAAACAGAATGTCGCCATTGTGAGAACAAAACAGTCAATTTTATTAAAAGCAGCCTTGTGGGTGACTGTCACCAAGACCGAAGGGTAAGTGCAGCCTTGCGGATGTCATGTAAATACTGTGATTTTGAGCGCTGAGAGCTACGCCATTATATCCACACACCTGTGCTCCGCAGGAACAGGAGGCGGCCAAACCGCAGGGTCCTTCACAGGTTCGTCTTGTAAAGCGACTGGAAAGTCGGCAGGCTTTTCAATTTTGAAGGATTCTAGAGTGTTGACAATGGTCTTTACTTGCTCGTATTCTTCCACTAACTCTTGGCACACCTGCAGCGGGAAAGGGAACACAATGCAGCAAAGCCGCTTTATTATAATTTGTCAGGAAAAGCGTCAGCCCTGTTCTCTACATCGCGACCAGATGAATAGGGCACCTGTCAGACACTCTCTAAAGACCACATCCCACCATTTTCATTTTACAGCAGGGCAACATGATGCAGATTATTACAGTAAGGCTGAATTATATAAACTATAATACTATAGGAACAGATGGGACTTATTGAGACGCCTGGATTGGCTGAAAGGTTGCTATGAAATATGTAAATGAATTGTATTTGTCAATATAATAAACTTTATAATATATCTTATTAAGGATATCTGTTTACTTTCCCACTTATTAAGCTGTTCTCCTGCTGTATCTTCAGTCGGACTGCTTGTCAACATTACATTATTTCTGCATTCTGACTCCCATAAAGAGCTCTATGAAGAAGGGAGGGGTGGAGTATAATTCTCCTGCCAGCTAGTTAATGCATTGTTTCATTCTGTGCACTCACAGCCCCTTATCTACAACCTAGCAACCAAAATAGTTTAGAATAGCAGAGTGTAAAAATAGCAATTATTTGAGTTTCTTTTCTATCCCCCCTCCCCTCTTCATGTACTAAGTAACTCTGCCTAAAAAGTGAAGAAGAAAAAACATATTACAAAGTTTTTTATTTTCGCCTGTACTATTGGAGGTGCACTTTAAGACTAGTGAGACTGCAATGATTTAAACGGTTTATTAAATCACCAGCAAGCAGTGCATTATAGACAAGCACGGATGTGGAAAAGTAGATTACATGGTCAGCAAGGCTGTGGAGTCAGTAGCCCAAACCACTGACTTCAACTCTGCAACATGAAGCCTTAAAGACCTCCATAGAGAAGCCTTGTTGAGAGTTTCTAGGGATAATACCATCCCCTTATAGCATACTGATCACAGTTCCCTGGCTGCCATCCTGGCTATTACTGAAGACATCTTAATTGCTTTTTTACTTAATTTGGTTACCAAAATTGATGCTTTTGCAAAACTCTAAATACAATATGACTAAATACAATAACATTTTATTAAAAAAAAAAAAAAAAAACTGGAAAATCGGAGTGTGGAACCGATAAAATCTGATTTTAAGCCTTAAAGAAGTTGCACAAACAATCTTGTTTTCTTCCAATCCTGTACAACTACAAATAACACAACTCTAATCAATGGATTGTGTGTCTAGTATTGCAATACCTCATACAACCTGAGGATGGGTGTGGCACTGTTTTTAGAAAAAGCAGCAGAAAATCTTTGATCCCAGACTAGCTCTTTAAAATGCCACTTACATACCTGACATTTTAGGGTATGTTCACTCGACTATTTTTCCAAACATGCCGTATTTTCATGTAAATCCTCATTTTATTCTTACATGTTTTGCACTTCATTTTCTGTGTGTTTTAGACACTTTCTAACTGGGTAGTGCTTAATGAAAAGGGGGCAGAGATTGTTGTAATACAAAAAAAGATGAAAACATTTTGGCACATTTTTTTCTTTATGGGATACTATAAGTAAACTAATAAGCGGTGTAAAGTTAGACGAGGCAGTCTAAGGCTATATCCACATGGCGTTTTTTAAAAATTGATTTTGAGGCAGAACCCAAACAACAGAAAGGCCAGCGCTATTGTGAAACCAGAGTACTGCTGTTTTAGAAATGTGACAAACTGTTAGGGTTAGTTCACACATAGTTTTTTGGCCCAGATTTTGATGCGGGAAGCCGCATCAGAATCCGGACCAAAATGCGCCTGCCGCGGCTAGCCGTGACTTTTCGCTCCGGATTAGGTCCAAATCAATGGGCCTAGTCCGGAGGGATTGTCTTGAAGCGGACGTGGAATCCGCTTCAAGATAGGGCAGGTCGCTTCTTTTCTCCGCGAGCTTTAAAATACAGTCCTATGAAAAAGTTTGGGCACCCCTATTAATCTTAATCATTTTTAGTTCTAAATATTTTGGTGTTTGCAACAGCCATTTCAGTTTGATATATCTAATAACTGATGGACACAGTAATATTTCAGGATTGAAATGAGGTTTATTGTACTAACAGAAAATGTGCAATATGCATTAAACCAAAATTTGACCGGTGCAAAAGTATGGGCACCCTTATCATTTTATTGATTTGAATACTCCTAACTACTTTTTACTGACTTACTGAAGCACAAAATTGGTTTTGTAACCTCACTGAGCTTTGAACTTCATAGCCAGATGTATCCAATCATAAGAAAAGGTATTTAAGGTGGCCAATTGCAAGTTGTTCTACTATTTGAATCTCCTCTGAAGAGTGGCATCATGGGCTACTCAAAACAACTCTCAAATGATCTGAAAACAAAGATTGTTCAACATAGTTGTTCAGCGGAAGGATACAAAAAGCTGTCTCAGAGATTTAACCTGTCAGTTTCCACTGTGAGGAACATAGTAAGGAAATGGAAGACCACAGGGACAGTTCTTGTTAAGCCCAGAAGTGGCAGGCCAAGAAAATATCAGAAAGGCAGAGAAGAAGAATGGTGAGAACAGTCAAGGACAATCCACAGACCACCTCCAAAGAGCTGCAGCATCATCTTGCTGCAGATGGTGTCACTGTGCATCGGTCAACTATACAGCGCACTTTGCACAAATAGAAGCTGTATGGGAGAGTGATGAGAAAGAAGCCATTTCTGCACGTACGCCACAAATAGAGTTGCCTGAGGTATGAAAAAGCACATTTGGACAAGGCAGCTTCATTTTGGAAACAAAAATTGAGTTGTTTGGTTATAAAAAAAGGCGTTATGCATGGCGTCCAAAAAGAAACAGCATTCCAAGAAAAACACATGCTACCCACTGTAAAATTTGGTGGAGGTTCCATCATGCTTTGGGGCTGTGTGGCCAATGCCGGCATCGGGAATCTTGTTAAAGTTGAGGGTCGCATGGATTCCACTCAGTATCAGCAGATTCTTGAGAATAATGTTGGCGACCATCTAACTTAACTGAACTTGAATTGTTTGTCCAAAATCCCTTCATCCAGGATCCAGGAACTGATTAAAAGCTACAGGAAGCGACTAGAGGCTGTTAACTTTGCAAAAGGAGGATGTACTAAATATTAATGTCACTTTTCTGTTGAGGTGCCCATACTTTTGCACCGGTCAAATTTTGGTTTAATGCATATTGCGCATTTTCTGTTAGTACAATAAACCTCATTTCAATCCTGGAATATTACTGTGTCCATCAGTTATTAGATATATCAAACTGAAATGGCTGTTGCAAATACCAAAATATTTAGAACTAAAAATGATTAAGATTAATAGGGGTGCCCAAACTTTTTCATAGGACTGTACCACTCGCAGAAAAAGGAAATGACCGGCTCCCATTGAATTGACCCGGATTTTGATGCGGAATCCCCGTCAAAATCCGGCCCAAAAAAACTACGTGTGAACTAGCCCTTGGGGTGTGTTAAGTATGTTTTGAGTACTCAAAATCCACCTCAATAAAACGCCTTGCAACAATTCCATTCATTTCAATGGTCAGTAGAAGATTTTTTTCCCTCCTCCTGATTTAAAACTAAGCATAGTGACCGACAGAAAATCCAATGAGATGAATGGGAGGGTGAAAAAAAAAAGTACTGGTGTTTTTTTTTTTCCGCCTCCCATTCATTTCAATGGGCTTTGCAAGGTGGAACACGTTGGAAGATCGGTCATGATGCTTCATTTTTCTATTAGCCAGTGTCCAGAGATAACTCTCAGCCTGCGCTGTGAAGAAGCAGACAGCGGGGATCCCTGGGTGGCCACAGAACGCCGCTGTCTCCTGCTCTCACGCTCCGCCCGACCCTGCCCACAGACACGCCCCGCCCACAGGCCCGTCCCTGCCCCGCCCACAAGAAGTGGGTAGTAGATTTTTGGACTTGGTCAGCTAATAAAGTAGCTCACACGCTGAAAAAGTGTGAGCACCCCTGCCCTAGGGCTAAGACACCCCCATCGCGGAAATGCAGCTTTTTGTGTTACAGTTTTCATTGCATTTTTTTTTTTGAGCCAAAGCAATGAGTGGCTACAAAAGTAATGGGAAATATAAAGGAAGTTCTTGTACTTTCTGCTCAATCCACTCCTGGCCTTGACTCAAAAGAAAAATTTGCAACAAAATCTGCTTTTCTGCAACGTGGGCCTTAGCCTAAAAGTCTGCCAGATTTATAAAACAGCATTATGTTAGGGTCCAGAACAACAGCTAGGTGAACTGCAACAACAGCGGTCAAATATGGAGTCCAATGGACACCCATTGAGGCTAAGGCCCCATGGGATGTCTCACAGCAATAAAGCACTGCTGGAATGACCGCGGCAGAAACACATTGCGGTTCTTCCCACAGCACTTTAAACAGAAAGTTCGTGGAGGTTTCCACCATGGACTTTCTGTTACAATTATATCTATGGGGAAACCACCGGCATTTCCGTAGGTATGATTGACATGCTGCAATTTCCAAAAACGCGCCATTTTTGGAAATCGCAGCGTGACCGCCAGTGTATTTTACTGCAAAGTGGGCATGGGATTCTCTAGAATCCCATCCACTTTGCCTGTACTGTAAAACGCTGTGATTTTTCCCGCGGCGTTTCTATCCCGTGGGGTCCCAGCCTAAGGGTGCATGCACACTACGTAACGCCGGGCGTGTATGAGAGCCGTACACGCCGGCGTTACAGCAGGGCTGCCGAACACTTCCCATTCACTTCAATGGGAGCGCTCGTAAACGCCGCTGTTACGAGCGCTCCCATTGAAGTGAATGGGAAGTGTTCGGCAGTCTGCCGTAATGCCGGCGTGTACGGCTCTCATACACGCCCGGCGTTACGTAGTGTGCATGCACCCTAAAGGTGTTTTCTAGGCAGAAAATCTTTTTCTAGAAAAGTCTGTTAGTGTTAATAATGGGTTAATAAGTACACCTATATAACTTTAGCAATGTTTGGAGTGATTTCTGGGTGTCTCTGGTTGCTGCTGACATTCTCTCCCTTTGTTTACTTGGTGTTAGCTTCCTTCTGTGCAGCTTCCTATGTAGCTGCTACACTAGTTCCCTGACTAGCGATCCCGCCCATTACTAGCCGCTCTTACCCTCCCTGTCTCACTAAGTCTATCAAACACACTCATTACTAGCTCCTCCCACCCACCTCTGTCTCCCTAGCTAACCTATTCTGTCCACTACTAGAAGACAGGGAGGAGCTGTCCCCAGACACAGGAAGGCTTGTTAAGTATTGATGAGGACAAGAGGGGAAGGGAAAAGGAACATCACCGGATTATAAAAAAGTGTCCTTGGTGTGTTCACAGGACTGCTCCAGGGATAAGGGTAATTATAGATTTATTTATTTTTAAATTGAAGTAAATTAGAAGTTAGGTAGGGGTGGGAGTTTAGTTTAGGGGTTAATTATCGGTTTATCCTGGACAACCCCTTTAACTATAAATTCTTTACTCCATTTATGCCAGAGGTAACATATTTTTGAGTTCAAATAATGGAACACTAGGTATAAACGGGTTAAAACAAACTGCTGGATGAAAAAGTCGCACACTACAACAGAGACTCCAACGCAGGAGTGTACGAAGGCTTAGGGCTCGTTCACATCTGTGCCCGGTCTCTGTTCTGCAGGTTTCCGTTTCCTGCACAAAACAGAGCAGGAGACGGAAAGCTGCAGGACTCTTTCAAACCCATTCATTTGAATGGGTTTGAAAGATGTCCGGCTGTGAGCGGCGGTGAGCGTTTTATGCTCTCCACGGCGAAACCATTTTTAAAACGGACACAGAGTCGGACATGCAGTACTCTGTGTCCGGTTTTTAAAAAATGGTTTCGCGGCCCAAAGCATAAAACGCTCACCTGCGCTCACGGCCGGACTCGGCATGACAGGTTTCCGTCTTCCATCTTCTGCATGCAGCAAACTGAGATGGTTTATTAGTTGTCAATTGGAATTGAAGCTACAAGTCTTTACCGCTGTATGTCGGTGTTAGATTTTCATTTTTCCATAGGATAAGTCGGTAGCCTCATACAGCAGTGAACCAACAAAAAAGTGACCGCTGCGAACACGGCAACAATATCCATTCCCTAATTATATGTTTTTATCTTATTCGGTGACAGCGGAGAAAATCTTTAAGCATCACAGTAGGATTTAAAAAAAATCTCCAAGAAAGCGGATTGGTACCTATGTCCATGTGTAGTATTATACTAAGTTGTTACCACTTACGGTAATAGCAGATTTTTTTTCCCCAGTTTTATGAAGGAACTAATAAGGTTCTAACAAGATAAACCACCCGAAATGTCACTTCTCACTGGGCGTAATTTCCCTCTAAAATACAGTGTTGGTGAAATCCACAGCATATAACAGAGCCTGAGGATGTAAGTACCACTCACTTGCTGCCACTTGACCTTCACCACTGGATCCCTAATGTTCTGAAAGTGTTTCTGAATTTGTTGAATTACTCCCTGGTAATAAACCATGGATGAGTCATAATTTCCAAGAAGAGCGTATTCTCGGCCTTTTTTGGCGTTATCACACATCTCAGCCAAATTCATTTTTGTGAACCTATAAGGAAAAAAAACAAATAAAATTATATATAAGCAAATTAATAGCAAAAAATAAAAAAAAAACAACAACACAGAGTAAGACAAGGGAAATAAGTAGCAATGTGAAAAGACACAAATTTGGTTAATAATCCTAATGTCTACTACCAATAATATCACAAACATCAAATATGGAAACAAGATAGTGATAATCACCTTTGAGGCTTGTTTTTTTTTTTTTTTGGGGGGGGGGAGGGGGGGTTATGTAGATTGTGAGCCCCATATAGAGCTCACAATGTACATTTTCCCTATCAGTATGTCTTTGGACTATGGGAGGAAACCCCCTCAAACACGGGGAGAACATACAAACTCCTTGCAGATGTTGTTCCTGGCGGGATTCAAACCCCAGGACTCCAGTGCTGCAAGGCTGCAGTGCTAACCACTGAGCCACCGTGTTGCCCCAAGGCTTGGGTTTTATGTGCTTATATTGGTTAAGGGCTAACTAATTTTCCAGCTTTTAGGGGACTGCTGTTAGTAGTGTCCATTGCTAGCATCCGTTACGAAATGTTAACAGGCACTAACAGATCCGTCATAAATCTGTTAAAAATCCCAATTTCAATGGGATTTGATTTGTTATCCATAACTTAGTGTTTCCTAAATCCGTCACATGTTCGTTTGTTTTTTTTTTAACACGGACATAAAAACCCAGGGTCCTTTCCAAAAGCATACTCACCTGTCCTCAATGCTCCAGTGTTCTTCTGTGCATCCAGATTCCTCTGCTCTTCTGGGTCTCTTCCAAAATTCCGCCGAAGCCGATGATTGGCCTCAGTGGAAGCGGAACATTACTACTACTCCACCTCCATCCACCCCAGGCTTTTTTCTGTGGGATGGTTCCTTCTTTATTGATTCTGCAGGTGCGCCCTCTTTTCCAAGCGCTGCTCTGCGCACTGCTGCCGATAATCCACCTCTGCTGCGCAGCCCCACGCCTGCACAGTAGAAGTCGATTATCACTGCAGAGAACAGAGCAGTGCTGGGAGAAAAGCTCGCACCTGCACAATCAGTAAAGAAGGAGGGGCTATCCCCAGAAGAAAAAAAAAAAAAGAGAGGCAAGTATATAATGGGGTCGAGGTATAGGCTGAGTAGGTAGGGAAGGGCTAGTAGTGGGAGGGATTGCTAGAGAGACATGGATGGGGAGAGAGAGAGATGAGGGAGAGAGGAAGGAGGAGGAGAGTGAGTGAGTGAGTGAGTGAGTGAGAGGGGTTAGTGAGGAAGTTATATAGCAGGAAGCTCAACCAAGTAAACAAATGCAGGAGATACCAGAAGCTCCAAGAGATACCCAGACATCACTCAAAACACAGCTAAAGGTATATAGGTGCATTTAATAACCTATTAATAGCACTAACAGACATTTAAAAAAAAACGAAAAAACATTTTTTGCTCTCTCTCCTGCCAGTGGGCAATTTTAGCCAAACTTAGGTAATAGCTTTAAGGCTACATGCACCCATAGTGTGCACACTGAGGGAAGGGGTAATGATTTCACAGCAGCAAAGTATTGAGGCAGAAACGCAATGTGGTTTTTCCCACAGAGCTTTTTCCTGAAAGTCTGCAGAGTTTTCCTCTCCAGACTTTCTGCTTCAATTATACTTATATGGAAACAGATGGCGTTTCAATAGGTATCATCGACATGCTGCAATTTCCAAAAATGCAATGGTGTTGGAAATCGCAACAACTGTACTGTACTTTTGCTTTTGCTAACTGTTAAAACAGCAAACACGAACAGTGCACTGCAGACTTCAAAGGGCTTAGCAATTTCTAAGTGACTGATCCTCTTTATATAACAATAAGCACATTTCTGTATGATATTATAATTTTTAGGAATTTTAAAGTGTAACTCCCATTTTTTATCAGGGAGGGTTGAATGTTATTGTAATATACTTTATTAGCCTATCTAACTTTCTTTTAATAGAAAAACAGGCTGTAACGTTCCCATTAGAAATGTTTTAACTAAGCATTGCCAGCGTGAGTATGTCTGTACACATGTGCTCAATGCAGCCTATAGAACTGAAGCACTTACCGACTGTTTTTTAACTAGTAATATCTCTAACTCTTGTATAGCCAGTACTAGATTCTCAGCTTTTTAGTGATACCAGAACCAGTTTTCTAGATGGCATAAAACCGAACATACAGCCCATTGAAGAGACCATCTTGCTTTTGGTAAATGCTTCAGCTCTGCAGATTTACAATATAAATGTGTACGGACTTTCCCTAGTGACAGCTCAGTTAGAGGGTTGCTAAGGAAAATGTCACAGTCTGTTTTCTATTAGAAAGGAAGTTAGATAGGTTGATAAGTTATGTGTAAACGGGTTTTATTAGAGATTTTTCAAAATTAAAACATATAAACAAAAAGGAACAAACGGAGCAACGTCACTAATCAAAATGGACAAGGAAAAAGGGGCGGCTCAGGAGGAAACCCCAAACCGATAAATTAGTGCAGTACCTGCTCAACATAATACAAAAGAAAAAGAAGGGGAGGGAACAAAAACAAGACAGGAATACGAAGAAAACGGAAAGAGAGAAAAAAAAAAAAAAAAAAAAGAAAAGGAAATAGGTTGATAAGTTATATTACATAAATAGTCACCAACACAATAGCAAAAAAAGAAGGAGATACACTAGTCTATTACACACCCAATGATTCAGTAAACAGCCCCTGAGATAGAGAATAAGTGGAACATCTCACAATTACAGACGCAGTGTCTGGAGAAACATCCTCCGCAAGCCTCCTGCTCCCCCCTCTGGCTCTTAAAATTCATATTTATTCTTTTATCCGAGACTTGATTACAGAGCACAAATAAAAAAATATATAAATGTGCAATCGTGTGCGCGCGAGCGAAGGTTCCTGCAGTACTGTGGATTTATCGCAACACCTGGACTGACTAAATATCACGTCTGTGTAAATATGTATTAAGATGAATACAGTGTGTTTAATTATAGGTTGCACCAACATAGAAGACTGACTGCAGGAAACGTCCACATGCATCTAGTTTGCCCATATATATATATATATATATATATATATATATATATATATATATATATAAATATAAATATATATATACTGTGGGGAATCGCTCAGGTAGATGCTCGGTAGCAGTGCAGGAAGCAGGGACACAGACACTGGGTTGCACGCAAGCTCAGGCTTTAATCACTTGCAGCGCGTTAGTTGCCTTTGCAAAGGCACAGAATAAACCAAACAAAACCCTTCTCGGCTGAGAACTAAACTAAACACAAACAAACTTTTCCCTGCCTATACAGAAGCCTGGCTACCAGACTCCCAGCTTGGCAACAACAACGGGTGGTACAGTACCTGCTTTGTATGTTCAGTCTGAATAGGTCAGCTCTGTCAGTGTGGTGCCACACTACACAGTCTTCACACACAGACTATTATCAGGCCTTGATTACCCAACTGATCTCCCTGGTGTGGGCCTTTACCATACACCGCTTAGGTGCCAGGCTGGAATGTACCTGTCTTCCCAAACCACACCCTTCACTCTCTCACAATATACAGTATATATATGCCAATATATATATTGTCAGGGTCTGAGGTTGCTAGGTGGAGTGGCATAGGTACAAAAGTCCAGTTTCTTTAGTCCAAAACAAAGGTAGAGTTTTATTTTCACTCAAAAAGGTAGTGCAGCAACAAAACAAAACAATACAAAAATAAATACCTGCCCGGCTAGGCTCTAACTAATCATAGAATAGGTTACCTCACCTAGAATAACAGAAATCCAAAAGCCAATAGAATCATTCAGGACACAGCTCCAAAAATATGACTTCTCTGTTTGCTCTCCAGCCAAACTCTTCCAAAGTGTTGCTGCTGGAGCTAACTTCTTAAGCCTCCTTGACGAGGAGACTCTCAACAGCTGAGTCGCTGCCGGAACATCCCCAAAGAGTGGACTGGAGGGGGGTGGAATGACAGGTCCCACTACCAATCCTACCTGTCATTCCTAAAAATCCAGCCCAGTAACCGGAACTTTGAAATAACCCTCAGCAGACAATAGTTATGTGCTGAGAAACATTCTTTCTGGAGTTTTCTCATCTCATCCACCTGAGTAGTCTGGGTGAGATGTACACCCCCTCCATTACCTGACCAGCCATCAGCTTACAATATATATGGGTTTTTTTGTTTTTTTAAAGAGAGACCTAGAACCCAGTCCAGTAGATAGATGGGTTAGGCTCACCTAATAAAATAGTGTTTTCTGGGGGGGTTTTGCTGCCTCCATTTCCGAGATATCGCTATTTTTGTCAATATGCAATTGAGCTCTTTGGATTAATGAAGATGTTGCCGCTTATCTCTTTGGATCAAATGCAGCAATTCATAAAGAGAAAACAATAGTTGAGTCAGGTGACCCTAACCAATCTATCTGCATGACTATGGCTAGAAGTGATATACTGGGTTTTGGGAACTACACTCCCTTTAAATCTTAGGATAGATATTGGTTTATCCTACACATGCTTTAAAGAACAGAAAACTAAGGAAATGCACAGAAAAATAAATACATATTCCAGCACTTCCTTTTTCTTGATCCCATTATGTCTTAGAATGATCCTACTATTGATGCATGCGCACTCTTCGTAATACAAAGGGTCTTAGTACATACTCATTGTTGTTTCTTACATTTATGCACAAGCACAACTTTTAGTTAGACCATGCAGGCCTGTTTGAAAAAAAACAAACTATCTAAAACGTGGGCAAATTCATGCAACCATTTAGCGCCATCTATGGGCATGCCCAGTAATCCAGAGGTTTCCAACTCCAGTTTCCACTATGTTTGCATCTACGCCTGGGTATCTGTTGTTCTGGTCCATTCAGGGGACCAGAATAATAAACTCATAGACCGCTAAAACAGTGGACGCCAATGGTGAGCAATGGACCCCATTGACTATCATGGGGTCTATCAGGTACCTGTTGCTATAAGCTGAAACTGCCAGACGAAAAAAGTTGGACTGGCAGCACATTTTTTTGTCTGGCCAAATAGAGACTCCAGCGCAGACGTGAATCCAGCCTTTAGGCTACATTCACATGACAGGGAAAACTGGCAGAGTGACGTCCATTTTTTTATCAGACATCACATGACAGCATTCATTTCATTGGGGGCTAATGAGCCCATCAAAATATAAGCAATTTCCTATTTTCTATCGCTTTTTTTCGCATGAAACCGGGTGACCCTCGAGGCAAGATGGATGAAAAATGGATGTTTTTAATGGCTGTTTTGTACCTTGGTTGCGTGTATGTAGTTCTAGACTTCGCTTTAGATCTCCTAGGGTTAGGTTTACACTTGCGCTGTGCTCTCTGTTGTTCGTATCAGCAGTGAGACGTAAACGACATGGAACTGGTAACGGTATTCAATTTTGACTCCACCCAAAATTGGTCTCGATGGGTTGTAGGGCCATTTCCATTTGCAAGTCACTACTAGACCTGTTTGAAACAAGTTGTCCATGTATAGTCTCCCATCTGATCTGTCATTGGGCGTAGAGCAGGGGTGCCCAATATGTCGATCGCGATCTACCGGTCGATCGCAAAGGACGTATGGGTTGATCGCGGGATGCAGCCAGGGATCCCCGGTGTCTGCTTGTTCACAGTGCAGGCTGAGAGTCGACTCTCAGCCTGCGCTGTGAACAAGCACTCCGGACACTTGCAGGCCGGGCAGCAGAAGCTCCGGGGGATGACGCGCCCCCCGCTCTAAAGGATGGAGGGAGCCGGGGTGCTGCTTGTTCACAGCGCAAGGTGAGAGTCATGTCCGGACACTGGTAGGTGGGGTTGCTGCAGCCCCAGCCTGCCAGTGTCCAGAGATAACTCTCCGCCTGCGCTGTGAACAAGCAGACACCGGGGATCCCTGGGCGGCCACAGAACGCCGCTGTCTCCTGCTCTAACGCTCTGCCAGACCCCGCCCACATACCCAGCCCCGCCCACAGGCCAGCCCCACCCACAAGAAGTGGGTAGTAGATCTTTTGCCTTGGTCAGTTTATAAAGTAGCTCACATGCTGAAAAAGTGTGAGCACCCCTGGCGTAGAGAGACTCAACTGACTGATCAGGTCCCATCCTACAGTCAACAAGTATCCTGCCTGGGTTAGAATGGGAACTGTGCATGATGATCGCTGGCCATCGATTTATTACCTACCCAGTGCGGCGCTCCATCCATTGAGAAGTAGGGTATCCCTTTAAGATCAGAAATCCAGAAAAAATATTATTCGTAGGTTGAAGTTAAATCGACTTCACAAAACCAAATTATAAGAATTTCAAGGACCTCAAGGGGGATAATAAAAGAGACATGGGTGAAAAAGCAAGGTATTATTCTTTGTCCTATTTTCACAAAATGTGCCGAGACTTCCTAAAGAAAACAGAGACAAAGCATGCAGATATACATGAAGATTCCTTACAAGAATAACTACATAATGAATATTCCTTTTAAGTGCGCTCCTCAGACTTGTTTTTGTTGAGTTAAAAGCCGCGTGCTATTTGTTCCTACACTTCCTCAATTAGATGACGCGCCCGTGTATGAGATGTGTAGGTGTCCGAGATGAAAGGGTAAAAAATAAGATTTCTGTCTTTTTCTTAAGTGTCTGATGTCAATTGAAACGTGATCTGCTCAAAATAGGAAAATTGTATTATAGGATGAAAAGACAAAAAGTTCTCAGCTACGCCTCTGCTGCCCTAGTAAAAATACCTCATTACCTCTACTCTGGCACAGAATGTCTCACAACGGCTGAAAGACAACTGGTAGCATGTGAAAGTCGCACAAAGGTTCATACAATCTGAAACTTTTCTGTTCTGTCGAACATAAAACAGAGAAATTGGCCTGTCGAATCTCTGGGTCAATCTCTCGATCTCTTCAATCATGACAAAAATGTTAGTTGGCGCAACTTTTCACCATCGCTCGTTCAACATGTACTCAGATTGTTATTCTTAAAATAGTTGGTTCAGTTAGGGTTTGTTCCGGCCAGGTTCACATGGGGTTTCTTGGTCTGGATTTTGACACGGAATCCGCGCCAAAATCCGGCTCAAAAACTGTCTCCCATTGAAATCAATGGGTTTCTGTTTTCGCCCGCGGAAAAAAGAAGCAACATGCCCTTTCTTCAGGCGGATTCCGTGGCTGATTCAGCCGCGGATGTCCACCTCGCGATACTCCCTTCCAACTAGGCCCATTCATTTAGGCCTAATCCGGAGCAGAATGCCGCGACTGTATGCTGGTGCACTGTATGCACTGCACCGACATCCAGTCGCAGCTAGCCGTTTTTTGGACCGGATTCTGAGGCAGCCTCCTCCTCAAAATCTGGGCCAAAAAAGTCCCATGTGAACCAGGCCTCACACTATCGGTATTAATGTCAGTTGCTGTCATCCGATGGGGCATCCAATGGCCTGTTCAGTTGAAAATGGAGCAGGTCGATTTCATTCAATCAATTGCCCAGTCCTAGACCCAACTCTGGGCCTCACATGGATTTTGTGCTGGACTATTTGCAGAACTCCCATAGAAGTGAAAGGAGACTGCCACAAATGTTTTATATCTCCAAGATACAAATAACCCTTTAGGGCTTGTTCACACAGGGCAAGAGGGGGCGGATTTTGGCGCTAAATCCCCCTCACAATAGAGGTCTATGTAGACCACTATCTTCCTTTTTTCCATGAGTGGTATGTTCCCGCTCACAGAAAAAAGAAGCGAGCTGCCCTCTCTTCAGGCTGATTCTGCCGCAGCATTTGCCTCGCAGCAGCACCCTCCGGACTAAGCCCATTCATTTGGGCCTACTCCAGAGCGGGAGGCCACAACTGTCGGAAGCCGCGACAGTCGCATTTTTGTCCTATTCTGATGCGGCTTCCCACGTCAAAATCAGGACCAAAATGCGCGACGCTTATCCCCGTGTGAACTAGCCCTTACTGTTATTTTCATAAAACCATAAAAATGTTTTAACAAATCTAAGCTATCGATAAACCAGGATGATTTGGAAATTATGCATCACTGGTAGCCAGGACAATTTTTACAGTTTTACCATGACACCTCAATCACAATGTTAAAAAAAAAACAAAAAAACTGAGCCATTTGAAGGCTTAATTTTGGTAGGACAAATTGTGCTTCCTATTGGAACCATTTAGTATTCCGTACTCTGTACTGGGGAGCTGGAAAAAAAATTAATTAAGATTAAAAAAAAGGAAATCATACTAACCCCCTCAGTACTTAGGAGGTTCATTATAGTCTACTGGCTCCGCGGGTTTCCACAGGTTTGGGTCCATGGGTTTAAGGGGATAAGGTTTCCATTTGCGGGTTTTCCAAGCGGAGGGGTGTGAAACTAGCGTTCTATGTTATATATGGTGCAGAGTTCATACATACTATTTAAGCTGAAAACTTACAACATATAAATTCAATGGATCTTACACCAAGTGCACCCCTATATAGTTATTGAAAGCAGGAAACCTGACAATTGCAATGGTCTTGACGGACTGTTGACAGCTATTTCCACCTTCATGCAAGTTTGCAATGAACAAAATACATAAAAAAATACATTTTAGCCTAAAACTCACGTGTAAGCCAAAATTTACACACAAAAACAATGTAAAAATAATGGGTAAGTCTGTGCAAAGGTTCTATATACCACTATCATAAAGGATTTGTACTCTTAAATATGCTTAAACAAAAGCCAAGAAATAATTTACCATCACCCCACAAATGTGCTAAAATATATACTACACACCACAAGAAGTTACAATGCTCCTCAAAAAAAAAAATTTGGGAAAAAAAAACAGGATACTGTGAATAAAAATAGAACTTAATAATTAATAAACACAACCACCTTCATGCAACTTTGCAGAAAACAGTGACAAGTAAAAACAAAACAAAAAAAAAATATATGAAATGTTATACAAAAATGCCTACTGAAGCAAATAACACATACACACTGGATTCTTTTAGTCCATTGTACTGATCCATCCTTGGATCATAACAATAAACTAAAAATCCGACAAAATGAAGAATGAAGACACGGCATATTCTGACAGGATCCGTCATCATTCACTGTAATGTAAAAAACAAGCCTGGCGCTTTCTTCCATCGCGTTTGTTCACTTTTCAAAAGGAAGATAAAGTATTGTATGGACAACAAGACGGAACTAAGATGAGTCTTTTATATTGTAGTGAATAATGACAGAGAGAGAATGGGGAGAATACATCAATACTACCGTTTTCTGATATTGTATTTTTTTTTTTAAGTGTAGATTGTGAACCCCATACATTATCTACAAATATAGATATTATTATGTTGATGGGAATACCCCTTTAAGAAAGGCTATTCTTCTCCTACCTTTAGATGTCTTCTCCGGGCCGCTGTTCGGTAGAAATCCCGGTTTTCGACGGTATGCAAATGAGTTCTCTTGCAGCACTGGGGGTGGGCCCCAGTGCCCAAACAGCACTGGGGGCATCCCCAATGCTGCAAGAGAACTCTCCAGCGCCGCCTCCATCTTCATCTGGAACGGCCTCTCTTCGCGTCATCTTCCAGCACTGGGTTCAAACTGCGAATTGCCCGTTGGCTACAAGAAAAAGGCCGCTTACACTTAATGTGTAAGCGGCCATTTTCTTGTGGCCGGCGGGCATGCGCAGTCACCTTTGCCCGAAGCCTAGAAGTTTGATCCCACCTCCGAAAGAAGACGCAAAGAGAGGCCGTTCCAGAAGAAGATGAAGGTGGTGCTGGAAATTTCTCTCGCAGCATTGGGGACGCCCCCAGTGCTGTGAGAGAACTCTTTTGCATACTGATGAAAACTGGGATTTCTACTGAACGGCGGCCCGGAGAAGACATTTAAAGGTAGGAGAAGAATCACCTTTCTTAAGGCTATTCCGACGTGGTAGGCAGAAAAATACAATTTTAATGATAGAATCTCTTTAATGTGTGATATTATATACCGCACATATTCAGTTCACTGTCGGCTTTCCCGGTATGTGCCCCAGTGCTGCAAATATCGGACCCTGGGATATCTCCCCATTGGTAGAAGGGTGGGCCTTACAGCCTAGCATTATTGCTGCGCGGTAAGAAACGTTCCCTCTGACAGTACAAGACTATGGGTCCAGTACAGTCAGGGACTATTGTATTTACTTACTTGTTGCGGCAGAATGCTTTTGATTGACCTGGGGGTACCGGTGACATCATGACTCCATGGTCATGTGATCGCAGGCAAAGATCCCCCCCCAAACATTGCCTCCAATCACATGACCCAGGGACCCATTCCACCGGACCAGGCAAGTTAAAGAAAAAACTCCCTGGACAACCCCTTTAAAAACCATGTATTGATTTCTATGAAAGTAAGCATATGGAACAATATTAATAATTGTATAAAATAATTGAGAATTCTGAAACTTTTAAGATTTTAAGTCAAATTCGGTAACTTTTTTTCTGACTCCAGCCAAAACGGATTTCACAGCCCTGTGAGTTATACAAGGAATCTACCCTAGGTCCTCCTGGCATAGGTCGCCATTCAGACACACGGGTATGCACCTGATTTGGATAACTCAGTCATGACTTGCACCTCTCGGGGGGTGGCATATGAAACGTGGCCGGGGTATCTTCTCATACCTATAGTGTCCCTGCCCGATAACCCGACCACAATAAGGACATGATGGCTGGGATTCTCAGAAGTCTCAGACCATAGGCAGTTCCTGCATTCATTGTCATATCCATTGGCAACCGATCAATATGGGGTGCATTAAAAGTTTTGGGCTATTGGATGAGGCAGGGTATGCTGGGAGTTGTAGTACCCCAGGAGCTGGAGGATCTCAGGTTGTACAGGCCGTGCTCTAGACTAACCAATACCCAGCCATATTACAGCAAGCCCCTTGGCAGATGTATATTGAGTGCACAAGGCCCTATAGCATTACCCTGCTCACACCCCATGGCACATGCACGCATTGATAACACAAGGCCGTCCCCCTCACATCGCTCACACCTCACTCACCTGCTACTGGGGTCTGTTATTACAGTCCGGGTCGCTGAGCCAGTGTGTGCGCTACAATAGGGATCAATGAACTGGGGGCTAAGGATGGAGAATCCCTGCAAGGAGCCCGGGCTCTTGGGGTTTGTAGTTCGGCGTCCGCTGATTCCTTACGCCGCACACTAGTAACAAACTACAGGTCCCGTCATGCCTTGCGCGACCAATTTGGGGTCAGTGATACAGCCTAATGTATGGCACGGAGCGATGACAGCCGCGTGAGGGCGGACTAATGGCCGGTATTGTGGGGGCCCCGGCAGAAAGTGATGGCTTGTGCCCAGCCTAGCTCCTGATTGGTGGCAGAAGAAGGTCCCCGCCTGAGCCGTTACCGGCTTGTGTTTGCAGTGTTGTCATGGCTGCGGGCGGATGCAGGGCACAGAGCTGGCTGAGGAGGAGCTTATTATCCTGCAGTTACTGCAGCATCCTCCAGGGGACGCTCTAATCACTAGTGTAGCGCTGCCTGCTCATAGTCTGCAGTAACAGGGAGGAGATGCTGGGAAATCTCACTGAAAGCAATGGCTGGAAGGTGGCAGATAGACTGACAACAGTACAAGGGGGCGCTAGAGAACGCCATACATACTTATAAGGGCCCCTCAGTAACCAATATTAGTAATACACCCACATATTTATAAAGACCCTTTCTGTGCTCCCAACTAATAGTAATACACCCACATATCTATAAAGGCCCCCAAATATTAGTAATGTACCCACATATTTATAAAGACCGCCTTTTGCCTGTCCGCCCGAAAACCACTTTTTTTTAGCAGGACACAAAGTCGGACATGCAGGGCTTTGTGTCCGGCTAAAAAAAACGGTTTCCCCACAGACAGGCAGCAGGTGGACACGGGCGGTCACCTTTACAAACCCATTCAAGTGATTGGTTTTTAAAGCTGACCGCCGGGTTTCCGTCCCCTGTCCAGTTTCACCGGGACTGAGGACGGAAACTCGGTGAAATGCACACAACGGACACTGAGCGCAAGGGTGAACGGACCCATAGTCTAATTTGGAAATTTATTTGAAAATTATGGTGGAAAATAAGTATTTGGTCACCTACATACAAGCGAGATTTCTGGCTGTCACAGACCTGTAACTTCTTCTTCAACCCGTTCCCACCGACGGCATTTTTTGATTTTCATTTTTCGTTTTTTACTCTCCCCCTTCCAAACTCCATAACCTTTTTATTTCTCCCCTCTCAGAGCCCTATGAGGGCTTAATGTTTGCAGGACAAATTGTTCTTCATGTGCCGCCATTAATTATTCTATACAATGTACTGGGAAGCTGCATTTGTGCGACTTTCCTACGGGCTTCGTTTTTTACAGCGCTGACTGTGCAGCCAAAATGACATGTCCCCTGTATTCTGTGTTTTGGTACGATTCTGGGGATACTTCATTTATATGGTTTTATTTACATTTTAACCCCTTAACAAAAATCCAAAACTGTGGCAAAAAATTTTTTTCTAAAAGTCGCCATATTCTGACACCCATAACTCTTTTATACTTCCGTGTACGGGGATGTATAGGGCATCTTTTTTTGCGGGGCTGGGTGTACTTTTTAGTTCTACCATTTTGGGGAAATGTTATTGCTTTGATCACTTTTTATTCAATTTTTTATCAGAGGCAAAACAGTGAAAAAAACGGCAGTTTGGCATTTTTAACTTTTTTTCCTGCTACGGCATTTACCGTACGGAAAAAACATTTTTATAGATTTGTTGAGCGGGCGATTTCGGACACAGGAATACCTAACATGTATGTGTTTCACAGTATTTACATACTTTTATACTTTTAAGAGGCTCCTCTGTCCTCCACTCATTACCTGTAGTAATGGCACCTGTTTGAACTTGTTATCAGTATAAAAGACACTTGTCCACAACCTCAAACAGTCACACTGCAAACTCCATCATGATGAAGAGCAAAGAGCTGTCGAAGGACACCAGAAACAAAGGTGCAGCTCTGCACCAGGCTGGGAAGACTGAATATACAATAGGCAAGCAGCGTGATGTGAAGAAATCAATAATTAAAAAATGGAAGACATACAAGACCACTGATAATCTCCCTCGATCTGGGGCTCCACACAAGATCTCACCCCGTGGGGTCAAAATGAGCATAAGAACAGTGAGCAAAGATCCCAGAACCACACAGGGGGACCTAGTGAATGGGATGGGACCAATGTAACAAAGGTTACCATCAGTAACACACTACACCGCCAGATGTCTGCAGTGCCAGACATGTCCCACTGCTTAAGCCAGTACATGTCTGGGCCCATCTGAGGTTTGCTAGAGCATTTGGATGATCCAGATTGGGAGAATGTCATATGGTCTGATAAAACCAAATTAGAACTGTTTGGTGAAAACTAGAGATGAGCGAACACTATTCGGAACAGCCAAGACAGCAAAGAGACAGTACAACTGATCCGTGTATATGAAATGAATGGAGCCATGTATTATGGGATTTTGAGTGCAAACCTCCTTCCATCAGCAAGGGCATTGAAGATAAAACTTGGATGGGTCTTTCAGCATGACAATGATCCCAACTACACCGCCAAGACAATGTGGCATCATAAGAAGCATTTCAAGGTCCTGGAGTGGCCTGCCCTAGCCAGTCTCCAGAGCTCAACCCTATAGATAACCTTTGGAGGGAGTTGAAAGTCCGTGTTGCCCAGTGACAGCCCCAAAACATCACTGCTCTAGAGGAGATCTGCATGGAGGAATGGGCCAACATACCAACAACAGTGTGTGCCAACCTTGTGAAGACTTACAGAAAACGTTTGACCTCTGTCATTGCCAACAAAGAATATATAACAAAGTAGTGAGATGAATTTTTGTTATTGACCAAATCCTTATTTTCCACCATAATTTGCAAATAAATTCTTTCCAAATCAGACAATGTGATTTTCTGGATTTCTTTTCTCATTTTCTCTCATAGTTGAGGCTGACCTCATCTTTTAACTGGGAGAACTTGCGCAATTGGTGACTGACTAAATACTTTTTTCCCCCTACTGTATAAGGTCCCTTCTATGCTCTCATACCAAGAACTAAAACTCTCTGAATGATGGAAATCACAGGATTTAAAGACGTGTTGATGAAAAAAAAAAATAAATAAAAACAAAATATTCGGAAATTCTCAATTTTCTCAGTATGAAGTATGAGTGTCACACTCAGAAATACAGGCACTTATACACTTTGGCATGCTGTAAATGAGGTTATTAATGGTTGGCTCAGGAACGTTACCTCACGCTGAATGCACTTGGGAAAATCATCAAATCCCTTTGCAATCTGATGAAGGGAACTAGAGGATGGGATCAGTAGTTGGGAGGCTTTTTTTGGAGGCTGATTTTGAGGCGGATTCCTGACCAAAAAACTCAGTGTGAACTCAGCCTAAGGGTCAGTTCACATGTGAACCATCCGCGCGGGTTTTGACACAGAGAGAGAGACGCGGCTCGCCGCGTCTCTCTCTGGTCAAAACCCGCCTGCCGTGACCATCGCGGTCGTGGCTTTCCCCTCCTATGTCGGCTCAAATGAATGAGCCGACACAGGAGGGTGCTGCCGCTAGGCGGAAGCCGCGTTCCAGCATGCCACGGTTTCCGCCTGAAGATAGGACATGTCACTTCTTTTCTCCGCTAGCAGCAGCCCACCGCTAGCGGAAAAAAGAAGCCCGGCGGTCTGCATAGACCACCATTGTAAAGGGGCGGATTTTGAAGCGAAATCCGCTGTCAAAATCCGCCCCTTTGCCCACGAGTGAATGAGCCCTTAGGCTATGGCCCCAAGGGACATCCTGCAGCAAAAAAGCACTGCGGGAAAAAACACGGCGGCAACACATTGCGGTTTTTCCTAAAGCACTTTAGACAGAAAGTTTGCAGAGTTTTCTTCCGCGGACTTTCTGTTACAATTATTCCTATGTGGAAACGCTCGGCGTTCCCGTAGGTATAATTGACATGCTGCGATTTCCAAAACTGCGCCGGCTTTTGAAATCGTGGCATGTCCCCACGGCGGTTTTTACCACAAAGTGGGCATGGGATTCACTAGAATCCCACCCACTTTGTCCTTACTGTAAAACACCGCGATTTTTCTCACGATGTTTCTGCTGCGGGCAAATCGCAGCATTTCCAGCCCTGCGCAGCGTGAAATTGTGTTTTACAGTTCGTGCAAATCCCATCCCCAGATTGCAGGAAAATAGGCACAGAAGGCACACTGTTGCGGTTTTGCTAAGTCATACTATGTTTGTAAAGCATATGTTATATTATCGATGTAGCTTTGACATTGTATTTGCTTTGTAACTTTTCAGTTAGATGACTGACCACCAACTAGAGGGGGCAGCATTGTAGCAGAAATATAGGATACCCCTAAACTTTACCATATGCAGATCAAGGAGTCTGAGGGCGCCATTTCACTTATTGGCTTAAGCAGCAAAAAAAAGCTATAAACCCCCCTTCCTAAGGATTATAGATGGTTGGCTGAAAAGAACAAATGAATGAACATTAAGAGGCGCTCTGCAGTAATGCCGTCTGGATGTCGTCACAAATTCATCTGCAGTCAGCACATTACAGTGAACACATCAGACCACAGAATTCAGGAGCTTGGAAAGATCTCAGTCAGCACTAGCAAGCATTAAATATCTGCCATCCAGTTTCTTCTCTTTTTCTAGACTCAATAGTTCCATCATCTATTGTGTAACAAGTAAGACCTAATAATAAGAACTAAGCACAAGGAGTAATAGCACGAGGCAGAATATATACTGGAATCTTTCCCCTAGCAACCACGGCGAGCCAGTCTGAGCCGAATATATACCAGCTAATAGAGAAAATCATGCAGACAGGGGAAATGGACATTTGCTCTGCAATAAAACATCTTCGATACAGAACTCAACGTTCCTGCATTTCCTCTAATTTGGAATCTGGATGAAATAGTCTGAAATCTTATAGTCTGAAAATTTCAGTGTCCAGACCTAGAGATAGAAAGCAGCAGGGGGCACAGACACATATTTGCAGAAAGCCAGAGACACAGTGAAGATCAGAGATCACTGCAGCAAGTATAATAAAAATTGCCTTCGGAGATACATTACAGAGAATGTAAGGAAATTGCTAGAATGGTAATTCCGTAATATACGTTATTAGTCAAATTGTTTCCGGTAGTCACGGGAGGGGCCTGTAAATAGAGAGATGGCCATTATATATAGCACTAGGCTTCCATCAGCAGGCAGCAACTTACAGACTCTCCTAATGCAATAGCTGTAAAATGGTGTGAAGGTTATAATCATGTAATGTATGAAAAAACATTGTTATCCTTTAAAGCTGAATGCTAGATATAGTTGCTAATGCTTGAAACTGCTATAATGTTATATCATAAGATGGCGCCTGTATCCAGGATGGGTGCAAGAAAAACAAATGCTTGACTTGCTGCCACAAGACAGCGCCCCCAGGCTACCACGCAGGACTGGGAGTAGCTGGCTATACATGACACTGCTTAAACTTTTTCTGTTTGATTGAGATGTCCCATACCAACCAGGAATGAATATGAAAACTTACGTTGTTATTGTATCACTTCCTTTCTCTGCTACTATGTAACTCTGTGGTCTCAGTAAAAAGTGCGTCAGTATACATTTTAGCTGAGAGAAGAATGAATACCAACACATAGAGTGTTGTGATTTCTTGACTGCCGGCCCTCAGCCTTTTTAATTAAGATGACAACAGTTACCCGGGATTATTGGTCAATTAGTCATAAACGCGACTATGACTTTATCAATAGTGTATATTTAAAGAGGTCTTCCAGACCCCCAAAAATTAGGCAAGGGAAGGGATTAAGAAGTCTGAGGGCATGTGCAGTTAGCTCTGCCAAGGCCTGATGGCAGAGCCGACTGCGCATGTGTCGAAGTCTGAACAGAGTGCTGGAAGAAGATGCAGAGAGAGGCCCTTCCAGACGAAAATGGAGGTGCTGGAGATTTCTCTTGCAGTATTGGAGACGCCCCTAATGCTGCAAGAGAACTCATTTGCATACCGAAGAAAACCGGGATTTCTACCGAACGGCGGTGCAGAGAAAACATCTAAAGGTAGATGAAGAATAGCCTTTCTTAAAGCTATTCCTACGTGTTAGTGAGAAAAAATACCATTTTAATGATAGAATCCCTTTAAAGAGGACCTTTCATGAGTTGGGGCACATGCGGTTTTATATACCGCTAGAAAGCCAAAAGTGCACTGAATTCAGTGCACTGTCAGCTTTCACAATCTGTGCTCCAGGTGAAGAGCTATTGGTGCCGGTACCATAGCTCTTCACAGTCAGTCAGGGACGCCCTTCTTCACAGCAGCGCCTATAGCACTGTACCGTGAGAGCAGTGAGGAACGCCTCCTCCCTCCCCTCCTGCTAGTGCTCATCTATGGAGGAGTACTGTGAGGGGAGGGAGGGGGCGTTCCTCACTGCTCTCACAGTACAGTGCTATAAGCGCTGATGTGAAAAAGGACGTCCCTGACTGACTGTCAGAAACGCCCTTCTGACTGTAAAGAGCTACGGGGCACAGATCGTCAAAGTCGACAGTGCGCTGAATTCAGTGCACTGTCGGCTTTCTAGTGGTATATAAAACAGCATGTGCCCCAAACCATGAAAGGTCCTCTTTAAGCAATAAATGCTACTATCACTAGTGCAGTGATCTTTGGTTACCAGACCACTGCTCTCCTCAATTATCATTCAGGAGAATGGTTGCCCACTGGAATCAGCAAGGGCATATTTTAACCATTTAACTGTGCCCGTGTGTACACCCTTGCTCCAGGTCCTAGCAGGTGTAGATTTCAGGTGTTACTTTTAAGCCCATTTTCTGTCATGAGTAGTGTTAAATATATCAGACCATATAGACCATGACACTCCCCACCTTGCCTCACTTTTTTTTGGCATGGGAGTCAAAAATATAAATAAATATAAAGACTTTATTAGAAAGTTCAACATCTGCAAGGAGTTTGTATGTTCTCCCCATGTTTTTGTGGGTTTCCTCCGGGTACTCCGGTTTTCTCCCACACTTCAAAGACAGATAGGGAATGTAGATTGTAAGCCCTATATGGGACAGTGACTGTCAATGTTTTGTGGGGGAGGTAGCTGGGTAGCAGCAATGGTGCGGACCCAAATAGTCAAACACAGGGACACAAAATATGCTGCAAACAGGTTTATTTAGAAAAAAAAACCAGGAACATAAATAAACCTTCACTTCAGGCACAAAATGAGCATAACAAAATTCAGCCTTAACTTCAGACAAAAACAAAATCCTGCTGATCTGAGCGACTAACTAAACAGAATCAATAACCTAACTATAGGTGTGGCTTACTACCTGTTATGGTCAGCAGGGTTTATAAAAAAAAAAACTAAACAACTGAAAAACCCTGCGGAGCCCTCTGGGCTACTGACTGCTAAAAACCTGGTGTGAACACTGTGTGACAGTTTCTGTCACTGCCAGCTAAATAAAGAACCAGGTGCGCTCTGTTATCATTCACAGAGTCCTGTGCAGTCAGAGCAGCCACTACAAATAAACACTGGCTAGCCAGCACTCCTGGACTTGCCAGAGACCAACAAACCCTGTGTGCATTCAGCCACCCAACCCCCAATGCAGCTACAGCCAAACAACTGGTCAGTGTGAACAGTGACTGACACAGCAATGGCCTAGTGAGCTTTCACACAATTCACACACAAGGCAGCATGCTGCCCAACTACAAATGGCATTGCTGTCTCTGGGGATAATTCTAACTAGGACCACTGAGTAATTACAGGCTGGAACCCAAGCGCGCGCACGCAAGCGCGCGCACACACGCACGCACGCACACACGCACACACGCATGCACACACGCACACACGCACACACACACACACACACACACACACACACACACACACACACACACACACACATCAATTCAGGTATCAGATTTGATTTGGGATTTCATCTTAGAGGCGTCCAGACCAGCCCCCTTATATAGGCAAGGGGCGGTCACCAGCAAATAGCCCAGCTGCCCAATCCGAGTGTCTATTGGTCGACACACATGTCGATCAACCAGTCGACCACGCCCGGCTGTTGCAAGGCAGATTAACCCTTGCAACCCTGGATTGTGCAGAGGAACAGACAGCGACGCCCAGATCATGGCCGCAGTTACTGCACAATCCTAACATTACCAGACACATGAACAAAACAAGCACAATATTTTCTCACCAGACTCAGAGTGTCAGGACAGACCCAGACGCCTCCTCTTACTTCCTGAATCTGCATTGGAGGGCGTAATCTGTAGCCTTTTTCTGGCTCAGTAATGAGCCAAGGACTCACACCTGGGCTGATTTGCAAATAAATTTTGTTGCACACACCAATTTAAGGTGAAAAGGATAGGTGATTTATTTTACAATACAATCAACGCCATTGACACAAAGCAAAATATAGATATTGGACAATAAGGTAGGCTAGATCAATTGAGATTTGACGTTTCGGTCATCTGACCTTCCTCAGAAGTGATCTAGTGTGGATACAGAGGCAGTAGGGTGTCAAGACGCCTTTGCTTTGTGTCAATGGCGTTGATTGTATTGTAAAATAAATCACCTATCCTTTTCACCTTAAATTGGTGTGTGCAACAAAATTTATTTGCAAATGGTCTACATGGGTCGAAGGATCCTATTTTGTTAGCACCACATATTACCAGAGTGTGCGGTACCATTGAATTTTCTCTCTCACACCTGAGCTGAGGCCTACTCAAGACCCACACTGGACCACACGTAAGTTAAAAACCTGTGAGAGATATAGTGTGATTCCAGCACTGTCACCTTCTCACAGTCTGTAAAGCGCCCCAGAATATGATGGCGCTATACAAGTAAGCAGGGGCACACCTCTAATGAGGCGACGTGAGGCTGCACTATCAGGTGGGGCAGCATGGAGGGGTGCTGGTCTGCGTACGTCCCGTCATGTCCCAGGCCAATAATATATGCCGTCCCTCCTGATAGTAATGCCCCGGGCCATTAATCTATGCTTCACGGTTAACTAGATCGGCGTCAGGGATAGATTGCAGAACTCACTGCTCAGTCTAGTGTGACTAAGGGAACAGACTTACAGTAAATACATACAGAAACATGGGAATTGGCAGGAGGAAATTTAGCAGATGAAACCACTAATTTTTAAAGAGACATATAGCCAGTAGACTAGGCCTGCTAAGAAAGGCAGGATATGGGCCAGAATACTCAGAGAACTAGCATTATACAATACATATCTCTAGCCCTTTTTTGCCACAAATTCGTGCTACATTACATATCTCTCGATTGCTCAGGAATGGTGGGGGCTAGAGAAGAAATTACAACTGTGCTGGAGTCAGTGGATTGGCACCTATTGAAGAATTGGAGGTGGTGACAGGTCCTCTTTAATTCTGACATATGTGTCTGATTTATGAATGTCAATATGACTTGTGCTCTCTCCATTGAATGTCTCCCAAATGGTTCTCTTTGCACTTGGGTAATGATTCCTGTGGTCTCCTGCATGGTCCATGGCAGCTACAGCTATCACTGAAGAGAAGAGGGCTACAATAGGGGCTTTACTTAAGAAGATGCCCCAGCTGGTAATTTTGTATTGAGCCCTTGCAACAATAACCATTATGGGTATGAGACGGAAAGAGTCAATGCAAACAATTAAGAACTGAGAAGACAATTGACCTTTTTAATGAAATGTCAATTCATTGTTGACAATACAATTTGTAATCTCCCTGTTCACTCCATCCATCTGACTTCTAAGGTTCATTTATATTAGGAAACTCCATTGTCTCATTGACTTCAGTTTAAAAAAATCAACGGAGGAAGGAGAGAGGTTCAGAGAAAGCAGGATAAATCATTCGATCAATACAGTCAACCACTTGTGCACAGCCTACCATGAATTTCCATCGGACATTCCTGGCCGTTAAATACATGTACACCACATGCATAAAAGACAATCAACTTCTAATCCGTATGCAAATGAGCTGCTCAGTGCACCCAGGGAGGGACTATGCCTAACAGAACGCCCATTTTTATATGTGGTTGCCACACAGCACCGCCACATAAGATAAAAACCAACATATCCTAATGTGCAGTGACCACAAATGAAAACAGGTGCTGCGACAGATGACAATTAATATAATAATGTACAGCATCATGGAATTAATATAATAATGTACAGCACGATGAAATTAATATAATAATGTACAGCACCATGGAATTAATATAATAATGTACAGCACCATGGAATTAATATAATAATGTACAGCACCATGGAAGTAATATAATAATGAACAGTACCATGGAATTAATATAATAATGTACAGCACCATGGAATTAATATAATAATGTGCAGCACCATAGAAGTAATATAATAATGTACAGCACCATGGAAGTAATATAATAATGTACAGCACCATGGAAGTAATATAATAATATACAGCACATTGGAATTAATATAATAATGTACAGCACCATGGAATTAATATAATAATGTACAGCACCATGGAATTAATATAATAATGTACAGCACCATGGAAGTAATATAATAATGTACAGCACCATGGAAGTAATATAATAATGTACAGCACCATGGAATTAATATAATAATGTACAGCACCATGGAATTAATATAATAATGTACAGCACCATGGAAGTAATATAATAATGTACAGCACCATGGAATTAATATAATAATGTACAGCACCATGGAATTAATATAATAATGTACAGCACCATAGAAGTAATATAATAATGTACAGCACCATGGAAGTAATATAATAATGTACAGCACCATGGAAGTAATATAATAATATACAGCACATTGGAATTAATATAATAATGTACAGCACCATGGAATTAATATAATAATGTACAGCACCATGGAATTAATATAATAATGTACAGCACCATGGAAGTAATATAATAATGTACAGCACCATGGAATTAATATAATAATGTACAGCACCATGGAATTAATATAATAATGTACAGCACCATGGAAGTAATATAATAATGTACAGCACCATGGAATTAATATAATAATGTACAGCACCATGGAATTAATATAATAATGTACAGCACCATGGAAGTAATATAATAATGTACAGCACCATGGAATTAATATAATAATGTACAGCACCATGGAATTAATATAATAATGTACATCACCATGGAAGTAATATAATAATGTACAGCACCATGGAATTAATATAATAATGTACAGCACCATGGAATTAATATAATAATGTACAGCACCATGGAATTAATATAATAATGTACAGCACCATAGAAGTAATATAATAATGTACAGCACCATGGAATTAATATAATAATGTACAGCACCATGGAATTAATATAATAATGTACAGCACCATAGAAGTAATATAATAATGTACAGCACCATGGAATTAATATAATAATGTACAGCACCATGGAATTAATATAATAATGTACAGCACCATGGATTTAATATAATAATGTACAGCACCATGGAATTAATATAATAATGTACAGCACCATGGAAGTAATATAATAATGTACAGCACCATGGAATTAATATAATAATGTACAGCACCATAGAAGTAATATAATAATGTACAGCACCATGGAAGTAATATAATAATGTACAGCACCATGGAATTAATATAATAATGTACAGCACCATGGATTTAATATAATAATGTACAGCACCATGGAAGTAATATAATAATGTACAGCACCATGGAATTAATATAATAATGTACAGCACCATAGAAGTAATATAAAAATGTACAGCACCATAGAAGTAATATAATAATGTACAGCACCATGGAAGTAATATAATAATGTACAGCACCATGGAAGTAATGGTGCTATATAAATAAACAATAATAATAATGTATTCACTATGCTACCAAGTGTGCCTGCAATAGTATATGAGTGGTATAGAAGATATTTTGGTGGTGGTAAACTCCCTTTATGCCATTGGCCTACTGCCAGGACGTGCTGGTTACATGGCTTCTGTCCTTTCCTGTACTTTCATACACATAGTAGTCATTGATCACATACAGAGACGTAGCTATAGGAGGTGCAGAGCTACCACTACCTGGCCCTGCAGCTTCTGAGTGGTCCAAAGGCCTCTCTATAGCACAAGAAGACACCAGTGTTAAAGATATCACATGGGGGCCCCATTACATATTTTGTATTGGGTTTCAGGTCCTTCATGTTACGCCTCTGATAATATAATCACCTATGCATTTAGTAGTAGCGGGTTGCTAGGTCTCACTGGACACAGCTCAACCCTAAAGATAAATCCATATGTGCGGCAATGCAAATACGCCACATCTGAACTCATCCTTACAGGGACAATTGTTAAAGCTCTTTGCAGATTAAGTTACTGTGGAAAAGCATACAAAATATAGGAAATGATGAAGCCCCTTCTTAAAGGGGTTGTGCTAGCTTTACAAGTTATCTCATATCGATAGAGTAGAGAATAACGTCATGCTTGGTAAAGATCCAACCTCTCAGACCCCACTGATTCCATAAACAGGGGTCCAGTTCCCCACCCTTGATGGAGTGGAAGGCAAAGAACCTGGCAATCTCCAGCACCTCATGAATAGAGGGATGGGGTGTATGCTTGGGCTGCTGCTCTATCAGGGTGGGAGACTGGACCCCCATTCTCAGGGTCGTTGGGGGGGTCTAAGTGGTTGAATCCCATCAATCATGAATTTTTTCCCTACTGATATATTATAAAGTTGGTAAGACCCCTTTAATGGTGTTCTCAAAGTTTGAGGACAGACTATAAAATAAAATAAAAAACCTAAGAAAAAAAAACACTTTCAATATAAAAACAAAACATCAACAATCATTGCCTTATCTGACCCTACATCGGACGTCATCATATATAGAAATGAACAGTCTATAGTTGTATACAAAAAAGGATATACTTGAAGGCCCAACGTATCCTGGACTTGAACTCAGTATAAGTGGCAGCTGTGTCTATTTTCTGCCATCCCTGACTCATAATTACACGTAGTTGTCCTAGGTGGCTCTTCTGGTCCCACACCACGGAGGACCATGTGAGGATAAAGATTGCTCTTGTAGCCCCGTCATACACTATAACTGCAGAACAGAATTTTACTTTCCTGTTTGCAAAACCAAGACCGGATACAAAAGACGAGAAGAAAACGAGGCGCCACTCTATAAGACACAACTAAAAGTGGTCTTATCATACAGTATAGGCATGACAATGGCCGCACTTAGGACAAGTACATACATTTATACAGACAGAAATCAGACCCAAGAAACTTCTTTTAAATGCAATGATCAAATGTATCATCTGCCTTTCATCTCTGTTCAGGATCTGGAATAAAGCGCAATGGACATCACAGTTTTAAACATAGTCCTGGTTCTCAGATCTTAAGATCTAAGGAATCACAGGTTATTAGGTAACATACGGCAGACAGGCCAGGTATACTAAAGCCTCCACGTCACTCTTCATTTATCATGGCTGGTTTTGAACTGGCTTTGAAGAGAAAAATGTAATGAACACAATAAAAAAAAAGACTAAAACTCTGTTTAATTGGGAGCTGAAAAGAACAAAACAGGAAAAACACAATTAAAAAAGTGCAGCGGAATTAATGGACTATGAAGAAGTCCCTGCCCCTGGCATTCTGCGTTTTTCCGATCTTTTTGGATACTACATAAAACGGTATGAAAAAAAATTGTCCCAATATCTGTAACTTTATAATTTATGCATGTATGGTTTTTTTTTTTTTTTTACAAAAAAAAGGCAACAAAACACATTACAAAACCACAAGTTCTGAACATACCCTGAAAGATGTTGACAAGACTCTTGCATGAAATTACTCGTATGTATGAGTAACCTTGCATGCGTCTGAAGTGCAGTTTTACTCCACTGGGTGGCACCCACCTACTGACATTCAGGCCTGCCTGTGAGTATCCAATGGTGGTGGGATAGGCTGAATCTTTTTGCATATGGTTATTGTAGTGTATTCTTTAGGCTAAGGCACCACGTAGCGGCTTGCAGCAAACAAGTGCTGCAGGAAAAATTGCAATGACAACGCATCGCGGTTTTACCCGCAGTGCTTTTTACAGAAAGTCCGCACAGTTTTTCTCTGTGGACTTTCTGCTTCTATTATACCTATAGGTAGATCGCTGACACTTCCGTATAATGACATGTGGTGATTTAAAAAACACAGAACGTTTTTGGAAATAGCAACATTTCTGCTGCATGTGTTTTTCGGCAATGTGTGTATGGGATTTGCTAGAATCCTATCCACTTTGCTGTGACTGTAAAATGCCACTTTTTTTTCCATGGTGTTTAAGCCGCAGGTAACTTGTGGTATTTCCGTGGAGGAAAACTCCGTGAACTTCCTGTTGAAAGAGCTGTGGAAAGAACCGCAATGCGTTCACGCCCTGGTTCTTCCCGCAGCGCTTTAGCCCTGGTTTTCTGCCCAGTGAGGCCTTAGCCTAAAGGAGTTTTCCCATGAACCACGTATAACCATGTATCATTTTGTTTATTAATTAAAGATAAACATTGTTGAAAACATAAATAAAAATTTTCCAGATTTTTAAATATTTTTTTCTAACCAGCTTATGCTAGGTTCACATATGCGCCTGGGTTTCCGTTCTTCAGGTCCACGGACCCCATAGACCAGGGTTGCTCACACTTTTTCAGCGTATGAGCTACTTTATTAGCTGACCAAGGCAAAAAATCTACTACCCACTTTGTGGGTGGGCCGGGGTGGACCTGTGGGCGGGGCATGTTTGTGGGTGTGGCTGGGCATGTGGGCGGGGTCAGGCGGAGCGTGAGAGCAGGAGACAGCGGCGTTGTGTGGCCGCCCAGGGATCCCCGGTGTCTGTTTGTTCACAGCGCAGGCTGAGAGTTATCTCTGGACACTGGACCCCGCCTGCCAGTGTCCGGAGATGACTCTCAGCCTGCGCTGTGAACAAGCAGCACCCCAGCTCCCTTCATCCCTAAGAGCGGGGAGCGCGTCATCCCCCGGAGCTGCTGCTGCCCGGCCTGCAAGTGTCCGGAGTCCTTGTTCACAGCACAGGCTGAGAGTCGACTCTCAGCCTGCACTGTGAACAAGCAGACACCGGGGATCCCTGCATCCCGCGATCGACCCATACGTCCTTTGTGATCGACCAGTAGATTGCGATCGACGTATTGGGCACCCCTGCCATAGACTGTAATGGGGTCTGCTGGGTTTCCACCCAGTTTCCGCCTGATAAATATGTAGAGAAATGTCTTGCTTGCAGGACTTTTCTCTCTGCATTTTACAAGTGGATTTGGGGACGGAATCCCTGACCAGAATACAGGCGCAGGTGAGAATCTAGCCTGTATTCTAGTGCCAATGGATACAATTCCAATGGATGCAACCATGAATTCAAGAACTTTCTCTGGTTTGGGACTTGTGAGAATCCCAGCTATGATGTCCTTATTGTGGACTGCTTATCAGACAAGAAGAGTCTCACAAATCATGGCCAAGGTTCTCACAAGTCCCAGACCATAGAAAGTTCCTGCATTCATGATCATATCCATTGGCAACTGATGAAGACAAAAGATGTCACCACTAAGGGAGCGTTCACACTACCGTCGGTGCATGCAGGGTTTTTCTGTCCGCTTGAGAAGTCGGACATCTTCACTTGCGGACAGGGAAGGAAGGGCACGGAGTGCAAAAGAACGCACCCGATGCCCATTGAAATGAATGACAAGTGTCACGGACACAGCTAGTGTCCGCTCCTAATGTCCGTGACAGATTTTGAGCGGACACTACCTGCCGGACACTGACGGTAGTGTGAACTCTCCCTAAGATGGTTAGAGGAAATATTTAAGACTCTTTAAATCTTTTTAAAAATTGTCTATTTAATTGTCTAGAAATTGAAATATTGTTATGTTTATAAAAAAAAAAAAAAAAAAACTCTAACAAAAATAAAATTCAAATCACATGACTTTTTCATCTGCAAAAGTTGTTTAATGGAAGTCTGGTATAACTTGAAGCTCCTGGGCTCTAATACTATATATATATATATATATATATATATATATATATATATCCTATTAATATTATAAATGTGAAAGTTTGTGAGTTTGGATGTTTGTGGGTTTGTGTGTTTGGATGTTTGGATGTTTGGATGTTTGTTCCTCAATCACGCAAAACCCGCTCAACCGATTTGGCTGAAAGTTTCCACAAACATAGTTAATACACCCGATTGCGCAATAGGCTACTTTTCGTTACAACAGCGCACATACGTTTGTGCCAGGACCCCCACAAAACCCAAACTCACACCACCATCTCTGCAATCTCACACACTTTGGACCATAGCAAGCCACAAAATTCATATTACCCACTGCAGCCTAGCCCCTAACCCCACACAATCTCATATACACATACTTTACCACTTTGCCCCTCCCCTTAACGATACTCCAGGAGGCGCTCTTTAACGCTCCGGAGCAGCCATGTTTGCCGACCCCCACCGCTCTGACAATCCACGACACCGCCCACCCATGTCAATACCCCTAGGAAGTCTAATAAATGCAAAAAAAAAAAGTTTAAAAAAAAGTAAAAAACATATAAAAACAAATAAAAAGGATTAAAAATTCAAATCACCCCCTTTCCCTAGAACACATATAAAAGTAGTTAAAACCTGTGAAACACATACATGTTAGGTATCCCCACGTCCGAAATCGCCCGCTCTACAAATCTATAAAAATATTTTTCCTGTTGGGTAAATGCAGTAGCGGGAAAAATGGTCAAAAGTGCCAAACCGCCGTTTTTTCACTCTTTTGATTCTGATAAAAATTTGAATAAAAAGTGATCAAAGCAATAACATTTCCCTAAAAAGTACACCCGACCCCGCAAAAAAACACGCCCTATACATCCCCGTACACGGACGTATAAAAAAGTTACGGCTGTCGGAATATGGCGACTTTTCAAAAAAAAAATGTTTTAACACAGTTTTGGAATTTTTTTAAGGGGTCAAAATGTAAATAAAACCATATAAATTTGGTATCCCCGGAATCGTAACGAAACACAGAATACAGGGGACATGTCATTTTGGTTGCACAGTGAACGCCGTAAAACCAAAACCCCTAAGAAAGTCGCAGAAATGCATTTTTTTAACAAATCCACCCCATTCAGAATTTTTCCCTGCTTCCCAGTACATTATATAGAATAAATAATAGTGGCATCATGAAGAAAAATTTGTCCCAAGAAAAATTAAGACCTCATATGGCTCTGGGAGCGGAGAAATAAAAAAGTTATGGGGTTTAGAAGGAGGGGAGTCAAAAATGAAAAACCAAAATCAAAAAATGCCATCGACGGGAAAGGGTTAACTTCAAATACTTCTGTCCCAAAGTCACTATATAAAGTTTCTCACAACACCGTATATATAGCGGCTCTAATACAAAGTAACTTCAACACAAAAGTCTCATGTATTCTCTGAATTACAGCAAAAACAAGATACAAAGTTACATTTCATATCCCATACCTTATACACACTACGAAAAGCTTACCCGCGCCTGTAAATACCCACTGCTACAATCACCGCAGACGAAGTCGCGGGTACCAGCTAGTATATATATATAATGGGGTCCATGAGCTATCTACAATATTGGTGTCTTTATGTTGTAGAGAGGCGTTTGGGCCCCCTGACATACCAGGACTCAGTAGTAATTGATACCACTGCACCCCCTGTAGCTACACCCCTAATGTGGGTATAACAATGACATCTTAGTAACACCTCCTTATGCAAACTGAAAAATTCTCCTTCATTTACTGTTCATCTCTGCAATTGTCTGTATTGTTCCCAATATTACTTTTATATATTTAAGGGGATTATCCAGTTTCTAAAGGAGGTTATCCAGTTTCTAGCCCTAGACGTCAATGGGGCAGGGCTGCAGTACTGCCAGTGGCTGCTACAGTTTGTATGGCATGTGAGCAGCGCGGCATTCCCACACTGACTTGGTATTGCTTAGGTCCTTGGTATTGGAACCCCATGGATCTAATCTTGGTGGCCATCAATCTTAGAAACTGGATAACCCCTTTAAAGGCTTAAATACTGGCTTAATTTGCACCTCAAGGATTGAGCAATTTTTTTAAATTATTTTTTTGCTGTTTTTTTTTTCATCAGTGTAGCTGTATCATGGTTTGTTTTTTTGCAGGTCGAGATTTATTATTTACTGTCACCATCTTTATTGATTTACGTGTTCATTTTTGGGGAAGGAGAATTGATGAAAGCAACAATTCTGCCACTGATTTTATGAATGTATTTGCAGTGTGTTATAGATATTATGTTAATTTTTTTTTCTGTGGCCAGTCGCGTGCAGTAATACCCAATATCTATGGTTCATAATATTTAGCATCCTATTAATATTATAAATGTGAAAGTTTGTGGGTTTGTGAGTTTGGATGTTCGGATGTTTGTTCCTCAATCACGGAAAAACCGCTCCACCGATTTGGCTGAAATTTTCCACAAACATAGTTAATACACCCGATTGCGCAATAGGCTACTTTTTGTCACAATAGCACACATACGTTTGTGCCAGGACCCCCACAAAACCCAAACTCACACCACCATCTCTGCAATCTCACACACTTTGGACCATAGCAAGCCACAAAATTCATATTGCCCTCTACAGCCTCACCCCTAACCCCACACAATCACATGTACATATACTTTACCACTTTGCCCCTCACCTTAACGATACTCCAGGAGGCTCTCTTTAACGCTCCGGAGCAGCCATGTTTGCCGACCCCCACCGCTCTGACAATCCGCGACACCACCCACCCATGTCAATACCCCTAGGCGGTCTATTAAGTGCAAAAAAAAAAAGTTTACAAAAAGTAAAAAAAATATAAAAAAAAAAAAAAAAAAAAAAAGGATTAAAAATTCAAATCACCCCCCTTTCCCTAGAACACATATAAAAGTAGCTAAACACTGTGAAACACATACACGTTAGGTATCCCCACGTCCGAAATCGCCCGCTCTACAAAGATATACAAATATTATTCCTGTTCGGTAAACGCCGTAGCGGGAAAAATGGTCAAAAGTGCCAAACCGCCATTTTTTCACTGTTTTGATTCTGATAAAAAATTGAATAAAAAGTGATCAAAGCAATAACATTTCCCGAAAATGGTAGAACTATAAAGTACACCCGGTCCCGCAAAAAAAGACGCCCTATATATCCCCGTACACGCACGTATAAAAAAGTTACGGCTGTCAGAATATGGCGACTTTTCAAAAAATAATTTTTTAACACAGTTTGGGATTTTTTTAAGGGGTCAAAATGTAAATAAAACCATATAAATTTGGTATCCCCGGAGTCGTAACGAAACACAGAATACAGGGGACATGTCATTTTGGTTGCACAGTGAACGCCGTAAAACCAAAGCCCGTAAGAAAGTCGCAGAACTGCATTTTTTCGTCAAATCCACCCCATTCAGAATTTTTTCCCTGCTTCCCAGTACATTATATAGAATAAATAATGGTGGCATCATGAAGAAAAATTTGTCCCAGGAAAAATTAAGACCTCATATGGCTCTGGGAGCGGAGAAATAAAAAAGTTATGGGGTTTAGAAGGAGGGGAGTCAAAAACGAAAATCAAAAAATGCCATCGGCGGGAAAGGGTTAACTTCAAATACCTCCGTCCCAAAGTCACTATGTAAAGTTTCTCACAACACCGTATAGCAGCTCTAATACAAATTACCTTCAACACAAAAGTCTCACGTATTCTCTGAATTACAGCAACAACAAGATACAAACTTACATTTCATATCCCATCCCTTATACAGAGTACGAAAACCTTACCCACGCCTGTATATACCCACTCCTACAAGACTCAGCACTGACCACATATGTCATTCCAGGTACATGTACATCCAAGTGCCTTGATATACACTGTATTCAGAAACACTTGTACATTCTAAAGCAGGAATGTGTTAATATGAGAGGAAGGTCTTGTGAAGAAGAAACTCTCCCCAGTATAGCGTACAAAGGGCAATGTCTTCTTAGTGGCCGAATTTTCATATATTGTGACTTACTATACATATGTATAGAAGTAATAAACTAATAATACTCATTGCATGATTTCTCTGTTGCCTTTGTGTAATTCTTACTGGCTGAAAATGTACAACGGAATAGATCCTTAAAGGGATTGTCTAGTATGGATAATGTCTTTTAATTGCTACAATGAAACTCAGTACATCTGTATTATGAATATTGGTTTCTGTCCATGGTGCTGAAGGAACACATTCGCTATGTATACAATATGAGTTATTACAATATACTATAATTGTATAAAGCACTAACATGCTTTGTAACTATGAATGGTAGAAGTAAGTTACTGCATTGTAATATTGCTGTTAGCCAATGGAAAAAAAACTTAGAAGGAGAGTGGACAGCCAAGTAAGTGACATGACCATCAGATATTAGGTGATGAGGATAAACCACTGGCTACCAGGGACTGGGTAACCTAAACCTGGACTGAGGGGAAATTGAGCTGTAACAGCAGATACAACCACGGACAAGGGAAAAGCCATTCAACACCTGAGGCTGAGTACCAAAATTCGGTTAACCAGAAATTGATCCAAAAAAGAAACTGACAGTTTTCCAGATGTCCAACCATTTTTTTTTCCAGAAACAGCGCCACACCTGCCCATGGTTTGCATCTGGTATTGCATTTCAACTCCATTGAAGTAAATAGGCTGAGCTGTATTACTACACACGACCTGTGGACAGTAGTGCCACTGTTTCGGAAGAAAGCAGACTTCAAAGACATAAAACCATATCTGGAACTGATCCCCAGGTCTGCATCTGACATTCATTAATCCAAGCACGCAATGATCCTGTCAATCCTAGCCATTTTCTATCCACAAAAAACAGATGCAAAGTTGATATGAAGTCATTTTAGAAATGTTTGAACTGGTTGAACAAGAATTGTTTGGCCGACTGCGCATGCCCACGGCAATTTTCCTGTGGCCGCTTACACAGTTAACTGGTGTAAGCAGCCATTCCAGGCGAAGATAGAGACGACTCTCTTCTCTCGCACCATTGGGGACGCCCACAGTGCTGTTAGAATCATGAGGACCGCCCCCAATGCTGCAAGAGAACTCATTTGCATACAGAAGAAACACGGGATTTCTACCGAACGGTGGCACGAAGAAGACTTCTTAAGGCTATTTCTACGTGTTAGGGACAAAAAATTGCCTTTTAATGATTGAATCCTTTTAATGTCTGTGGGACAAATTGTTCTTCATGATAGTACTATTAATTACTCTGTACAATATACAGAGGGGAATGTCTATTGCTTTGATCACTTGTTATTCAAATTTTTATCAGAGGCAAAACAGTGAAAAATTGGCGGTTTGGCACTTTTGACTTTTTTTCCTGCTACGGCGTTTACCGTACAGGAAAAATATTTTTATATATTTGTAGAGCGGGCATTTTCAGACACAGGGATACCTAATGTGTATGTGTTTCACAGTATTTAAGTACTTTTATATGTGTTCTAGGGAGAGAGTGGTGATTTGAATTTTTAATACTTTTTATTTTTTTTTATATTTTTTTTTTTACTTTTATATTTTTTTGCATTTATTAGACCCCCTAGAGGTCTTGAACCCCAGGGGGTCTGATCACTAATGCAATGCATAACAATGCTAATGCATTGCAAAAATCCAGCATTTCTATTGCAGGATACATAGAGTAGTCTGCAATAGAAAGTATAGAATGACAAGCTGGAGAGCCTTCACAAGGGTCCTGGCTGCCATAGAAATGGGACGGGGGCCCCGGAGCTTGCTCTGATTGCCTGCAATCACCAGGAAACCCCTGGTACAATGGTGCTGCTGACGGAATCCAACAGTAGTGTGAACGCCCCCTTAGTGGAGATGATAAAAGGTCGTCTTGATTGGATTTTATTGAGTGCACTTTGGGCACCTTACAGCTGCTGTATGTTTATTTAAATGTGTCAAGTGGGTGGCAACCTTAGGGCTCGCGACCGCAAACATGCACCATCAAAATCGCGGCGCAAACGTCCCGTACATGCGGTGCATTGCGCGCCACGTTTACTCCATGTGAACGAGCCCTTATATTTTCTCAGAGCATTTAGTGCTTGGTGACAAGTCCTCTTTAAAGAAGTTGAATGCAGTATCACATGCAGGAGCAGCAATGTAGATGAAGGCTATTGGTGACCACGGGAGCTGATGGATATAGATCTTATTTGCTATTTTTATGACATAGTTCATAAAAATAACAAATCAATTACATGGTCCGAGATTCACAACTCACCTCTATTGTCACAGGAGAGGGGATAAGTGACTGATCAGTGGGGGTCCAACCAACCATGAGAATGTGTGTTCCTTGTATTCAGGCCGTGCATGTGCATTTACCATTCATTCAGTTCTATGGAACTGCCAAAGATGCTTTGGAAGTTCTATAGGGATGAGTGTAGCTGCAAGGTACAAGTATGACCTACAGCTTCAGTCCTATAAGTCACGTGGGACCCCCATTCTTGTGGACAGTGGGGTCCCAGTTATTCTCTATCTGGTGGATAGTAAATAACATCCAGTTACCAGAATACTCCTTTAAACTACTACAGCTAGTACCGAGGCTGCAAACAATAATCCTTTCATCTGTGACCTGTTTAGTGTCCCCCAGGTGAACTTCCTAATGTCAAGGCCAAAATCACAATAGACGTTAAGATAAATAGGAGGATAATAATAGCGCCAAGAAATGTTCCTGCCAGTATTTATTTGTAGTATATAGGGCAAGGTCAGGCAAAATGATAAAAATAGGTTGTGTGCTCCAATATGAATGTGTCTGTATGAGGTTAGTATATCAACTTTTATTAGTATTATTATTATCGTGTACGCTCCGGCATGAGCAGAGCTTGCCGTATACACCGGCACTCCCCATTCACTTCAATGGGACTGCACGGAGTGAAAGAAGCAGCCCATTCATTTCTATGGGGAGCGCTCGTATCCCCGCTCCCATAGAAATGAATGGAGCTGCTTTAGACGCCGCTTATTCTGAACGTGTTTTACGTTCAGAATAAGCTAGCGTTTACTCAGTGTGAATTCACTCTAAGGCTGTGGTCCACGTTGCAGCTTTTTTTGTTGCAGATTTTGTTGCGTTTTTTTGAGCCAAAGTCAAGAATGGCTACAAAAGTAATGGGAAATATATAGGAAGTTCTTATACTTCTTCCTTCTGCTCAATCCACTCCTGGCTTTGGTTGGAAAAACCGCAACAAAAAAAGTTGTGTTTCTGCAAAGTGGGGCTAAGGGTATGTTCACATGGAGTTTTTTGCAGGCAGATTTTGCCACGAAATCCGCCTGCAAAAATGGCTCCCATTGACTTCAATGGAAGCTTCTCACTTTTTTCCGCTAGTTAGTAGCGGAAAAAAGAAGCGGCACGCCCTATCTTGCCGCGGATTCCGCTCCTGTTTAGGCCCATTCATTCAGGACTAATCAGGAGCGGGATGCCGCGACGGAATGACGATGCACTGCATCTACATCCTGTTGCGGCTAACCGCACGGAAAATTCACAAACTTACAATTTTTTAAATGACGGGGCAGACAGTGTCATCCCATTGATTTGGGGAAACCTTAGAACTAATCAGCGTGAATTTAGGGGTACATTTTAGGTTGGAAACAGTTGTCCAAGAATAGTAAGAAGGATTTGCTTTTTCCCCAGAAATTGCGTTACTTTTGTCCATGAGAAGAGTCTGGTATTACAGTTAATCCTCATTTGTGTTAACGGAGAGGAAGTGAAATACCAGACACAGTCTATAGGTGGATGTGGTGGTATTTCTTATAGTAAAGTGATTCTAGTAGTATAGAGGAGAAATTCAAGGTATGTTAGGAAACTCAAATTGGTTTCATATATGTTAAGCAGTAACACTGCCGTGGGAATGCACTTGTTGATACAAAAAAAATAACACACCAAGAAGAAGATGGTGGAACCAAATAAAACTTTCTTTGTGTGAATGTAATAATGATGTGTTTAAGGCCTGGTTCACATCTGCATTCGGTACTGGGTTCAGTACTCCGTTCAGGAATCCGCTTGGGGACCCCCAAATCGAATACCGAAAGCATTAAAAAGCAGTGAGCGATGAAACCACGTGGACCCCATAGACTATAATGGGGTCTGTGTGTTCTTCATGTGGTGTCCATATAAATCATGCGGAGGGGAAAAATACTTCAAGCAGCACTTTTCTCTCCACATGATTTGTTTTGACATCCTGTGGAAAACACAAGGACCCCATTACAGTCTATAGGGTCCGTGTAGTTTCTCTGCTAACCGCTTTTTAATGCATTCGGTATTCCGTTTGGGGGTTCCCTACATGGAATACTGAATGCAGATATGAATCGGGCCTAAGTAACTACAATATTAGAGTCAAAGAAGTATATTGAGGAAAACCGTACAAGTGAGCTGCGGTTCTAGCACCATATTGGGCTGCCTTTAGCCTGCATACAAGATGGGATACAGTTGGGTATGAAGGTATACAGGTTCCATATGGTACATTTGCCCACAGATGTTCCAGATGGGTCTGTATATCCTGCACACTAGTAGGTCGCCTAAGCTGATGCCCCAACTGGTGCCATAAATGATTGGTAATAAACCTGACCATGGGGAAGGCCAATGAATTAGCCAAAGCATGCAAATACAATGTTATTAAATAAATTTCATGATCCAACTATCTATTGTCACAAGCAGATCACCCAAATAACTATAAAAGTTAACTTTTAATATAAATTATAATAATAAATATTTAAGACGGTCAAAAATATCACCAATTTAAGTGCACAAAACAAACCGTGCACTAGATAAAAGAAGAGCAGTCTTAGCGGGACCTACTGAGAGACATTGAAGACTCAACGGGACTTGCAGATGAAGGGCTGGTGTAATTATACCCTATGTCCCACAATGACTCCTGTCCTATCAAGGACAGTCCCGAGAGCTCTCCCTGTATCTCCCTATCAAATTAGATCCGTTTCCCATATTTACTTCATCCTGGGTAAGACCGTTCCTCTTTTATCCAGAGCACAGTTTGTTCTGTGCACTTAAATTGGATATGGATTTTGAGAGTCTTAAATATGTATTATTATAATTTATATTAAAAATTAAGTTTTATAGTTCTTTGGGTGATCTGCTTGTGACAACAGGCCAATGAAGTAATGTAATTTGGCAGAGAAATTCCTGGGAAATCCTTACTGTGTGTGGGTGAGCATTATCCTGCTGAAAAATGCCAGTTAGAAGACCTGCTGCCATGAAAGGCAACACATGAGGTTGCAGGATGTCCTAACTCCTCCCCAGGCATATTAAACTTAAACTATTAATTAAACTATTCTCCAGGATGTAATTAGGAGAACATTGCACTCTGTATGCCGCCCTCTAGAGGGCAGCCCCCTTAACATCATGCATGACTCAGTTAATAAGCCTACTATCATGATGCGGATTTAATTGCCAAATTAGTATTTCTATTCCAAAAGGAACAGATTCCCAGCTATGGACAGCGCTGTTTCGGTCTTTTGGACCTCCTCAGCATAGCGCAGGGATACTGATTGGGCAGAGTGAGAGACTATAGACCAGGGTCAGGGGATAATTGTACACATCAGGGAGAGTGTGTGCCTACATAGACGTACGGAGACTTACAAGTCATTCCTGCTCCGCTAGGGATTCTGGGTAAAAAATATGCAGATCAATTCTCCAGGATGTAATTAAGAGAATAGTGCACTCTGTATGCCGCCCTCTAGATCATTCGAATTCTAGCATTAGAATACCTCCGCTCCCATTTTGTAGGTTTGGAGAAAAACAACTTTGAAGTCTTACTATAAGGCAGTTGGTGCACTAGGGGTGGCCCTTCATCTCCTGGAGCACGGTGGGTGATGTCAAAGCAGTGGGAAAATCAATGCCTACTACAAGGGGTGGCACAGAGAAGAGGTGGTAGGGGTCTGAGCGGCAACAGCAAATACGCTTTTTCCCTGAAATAATTTTGAAGCATGAAATCCATTAATACCTCATGTAGGCTAGACATTAAAAAATGATATTATAAAACTAACATGAGGTCTGAAAATTGTATAAAATATTCAAAAGAATATATGAAGGACTGTACGTACTACCAAATAACAATAGCTTTACTCTATAATTTTCAATTATTAATCCTAAAGGTCTATTATGCTTCAGATTCCTAGTCTGCTCTGTTTCCAATTAGAAGTACGACAATACTAGGTATCCCTTTAATCCCCCATGCTCATGGTTGGACATGGCTGAGCCAGTCTTTATTCCTTTATGTGATGTATTATTCATTATCGTTGCAGAATAATGAAATGATCATTTGAATAACAAAGACCTCGCGACTCCTTCCATGAACTGCTTAAGGGATAAAACATAGATTTTGGTTATTATTAACGACACATTTTAACAGTAATAGCCCTAATAACTGCTTGAGATACATTTTATGCTCTATTGTGTTTTACAGCTAAAATTGTTGAAAAGATTCTTTTAAAGGACATCAGAAGAAAATGTCTATTATTTTATCAATATCTGCTTTATAGAGCAGTTCCCATTGTACGAGGGCTCCTGTGCTCTGTGCTCAATTTACCAGAAAATTGGGAGTACGATGACGAAGAAGCAATATTAAAAGTTCTAGTATATATGTAAAATATATAACTATATCCACATAAAGAAGAACAAAAAAGAAGGGGCACTCACCAAAGCATGTCCTAAAAAAATTACTTTATTCCAAAGTATCCAGATTAAAAAACATCGGGTAGGGTTCACATGAGGCTTGAAAAAGCGACAATAGGTGCGAAACGGTCATTGCCTTCTTGCCCTATACGTGTCCCAATATTGTCCCATTCCCTGCTATAGTAGGCCTTATCACTGATGGCGACGATAGGGAATACAGAGACTTAAACTGGGATTTTGTTGAATGGTGCCAGCGGAACCAGCTCAGGATTAATGCTGGGAAGATCAAGGAGATGGTGGTGGACTTTAATAATTGGAGAAGTGCTCCGACCCCGGTGGAGATCCAAGGGACATGTATTGAAATAGACCTATAACTATCTGGGCGTGCTCCTCAATAATAAACTAGACTGGGCTGATCAACTGGAGGCGCTGCACAGAAAGGGTCACAGCAGGCTCTACCTGCTCAGGAGGCTGAGGGCCTTCGGAGTACAGGGGACACTTCTTAGGGCCTTCTTCAACTCTGTGGTTGCATCAGCCATCTTTTTCGGTGTGGCCTGCTGGGGGAGCAGTATATCAACCAGGGACAGAAATAGATTTGACAGGCTGATCAGCAGGGCCAGCTCTGTCCTGGGGAGCCCCCTGGACCCAGTACAGGTGGTGGGTGACAGAAGGACACTGTCTGTGGTGACCTCCATGCGGGAGAACAAATCCCACCCCATGTATGGGACCCTGATGGCACTTGGCAGCACTGTAAGTGACCGTCTGCTTCACCCCAAGTGTGAGAAGAAGCGCTATCAGAGATCCTTCCTCCCAACTGCGACCTCTACATCAGACCAAGCGAAGATCACTCCGCACAGAGAACTAATGATTATGACTATGAAGTCTTCCTTCTTTCTTCTCTTCCTTAGCTGCTATGGACTCCTAGTATATCTTCTCAGCATATGTGTGCCTACGTCTGTAATATATTACTGTGTATTATCCTGTATCTGTATTACTATGCTGCTGTAACATACTGAAATTTCCCTACTGTGGGACTATTAAAGGATTATCTTATCTTATCTCAATATAGTAGCAATGCTGCTCCCCTTTGTGACCTGACATAATAGGAATACTGCCCATATATAGTAAATATGCCCCACCTTTGTGCCCAATATATCAGTAATATGTGTACTGTGAATGATTCTCCATTGGAGGATAGTTGTGATCCATGAATCATATGTTGTTCATAGAGTAATTTGTAGATCATATGTTACTTATAGACATGACCTATAGATTGTATGTTGCTCATAGACATAATTTATATATCATATATTGTTTATAGACGTGACCAATAGATCATATGTTACACATCTTCAGAAAATGTGAAAACAGCTTACGCATTACATGGCTATGACTAAGGAACACTCTGTTCTGAAACACGTAAACTGTTTTTGCATTTTCTGAAGACATGTTACATTGTGTCTTTTATCGCTTTTTATCTTGGATGGGAACAATAAAAGTTTCTTTTTTTTTTTATAAATCTGGATCACTGGATCTTCATTTTTTCACTTGCTTCCATGGAAGAGTACTGTCAGGAGGGTGGTTCCTCAGAGCCCAGCTGGACTGTCAGGAATACCCTTCTGACAGTGGACAGAGATCGGTAACGGCACTGAAATCTCCAGCCCCGGGGCACATAACGGGTATACAAAACTGCATGTTCCTGAGGACATGAAAGGTCTTCTTTATGTAAAGGATTCGTCCAGTGAAAACACAAGGAAATGGTAAGAAAGAGGGATTCTTATTCCATCAGTTATGCTAATTAACTATTTTATTGCCACCTAGGTGGGAGGTCCTAAAAAGAATTGAAGGTGGGGCTACAGATGTAACATGATCTATAGATCATCTGTTACTCATAGACGTGATCTATAGATGATATGTTGCTCATAGAGGTGATCTATAGATGATATGTTGCTCTTAGACATGATCTATAGATATGTTGCTCATAGATGTGATCTATAGATTATCTGTTGCTCATAGACATGATCTATAGATGATATGTTGCTCATAGACGTGATCTATAGATCATATGTTGCTCTTAGACGTGATCTATACATGATATGTTGGTCTTAGATGTGATCTATAGATGATATGTTGCTCTTAGACGTGATCTATAGATGATATGTTGCTCTTAGACGTGATCTATAGATCATCTGTTGCTCTTAGACGTGATCTATAGATCATATGTTGCTCTTAGACGTGATCTATACATGATATGTTGGTCTTAGATATGATCTATAGATGATATGTTGCTCAGAGACATGATCTATAGATGATATGTTGCTCTTAGAAGTGATCTATAGATCATCTGTTGTTCATGGACATGATCTATAGATCATCTGTTGCTTATAGTCGAATTGATATGAATAAATGATGAAAGTGTCATATTTAAAGGATAGAATTAGCCGGGAATACATCAGGATCACCCAGCGTAGCCAGTTAGCAGTCTACAGATAAATGTGCTTGTCATTTTACAGCCGTTTCCACAGAATTGTTCTCATTTCAGACCTGGTGATTTCCCAGAATTCATGAATTATAGAGGATGGTGCTGTGTCACCTCTCACACACTACAGGGGGTTTATCTCAGCAAAGGAGGAACGTCTTGTAAGTCAAGGCAGTGTGTTTTGTTATGTGCTTATAGCTGACAGGCACCAAGTCCCATATTTCCTGCCTACAGAATAAAGACACATTCAAAGCACAAATGTTCTCAAAAATCTGTAACATACATATTTATAGACCTGAAGAAATCATCTATGGAGACTCTTCACACCTTCTTATCAAAACCTTCTGGGTCTGGAAGGTTTAGAGTTTATTATCTTTTTATGTCTGGAGACTTGACAAGGTTTATTCTACAGTGTATAAAATATTAAATAAAGCGTCTTTATTTTTATAGAAGGAGGAACATTTTTGCAGAAAACTTATTGCAGATTTTTGCAGATTTGACATGAGTGCAGTGCAGGGGAAAAAATGCATTAGGCTAAGGCCACACAGAGGAGCCAAACTCAGCAAAAAAACAGCCAAAACCAGATGTGGCTTTATGATGTGATTGTCGGTGGTTGTCCCAGCTTGCATTGCCAAGGTTGGAAACTGTGCCCGAACATGCAGCAATAATTAACATACTACGTGATCAAAGCACAAGGGACTGCTTGGTGTGGAATTTGATAAAATCTCACTATACTACTACTATACATTGCAGAATGTTATCCACTACCAATTTTTCAGCAACCAACCCACTGCAAGTAGCCATATGTGTCCCCAGCTTACAAGATTTTTAACAGCAAGGACTGGCATACATTTGTATTACAGAATATGTATTTCTATTTCTATCACTTGACAGATCCATTAGTACTGTAGATATTTTGTATATTGCTTTTTCATTACCTGATGGCCTGTCCTTATGATAGACTGTCAAAATTAAATTGATAGGGGGTCCAACCCTCAGCATTGAAGCACATGGGACTTATTGCAATACTGGACAATCACTACTAAATGTGTGGATCCTAGCAAACAAGGGGATGCAACAATGAAGAAGACAGGAACAGAAAACCCCACGGGCTAGAAACGCTGTGATTTGCCTGCGGTGGAAACGCTGCAGCAAAAATAGCGGCGTTTTACAGTAACTGAAAAGTGGATGGGATTCTTGTGAATCCCACGCCCACTTTGCGGTAAAAACCACACTCCAACTTCCAAAACCGGCATGGTTTTGAATATCGCACCATGTCAATTATATCTACGGAAATGCCGGCAGCTTTCCTGTAGATATAATTGTAACAGAAAGTCCGCAGAGGAAAACTCAGCGAGCTTTCTGTTTAAAGCACTGCGGGAAGAACCGTAATGCGTTCCTGCCGCGGTTTTCCCGCAGCACTTTATAGCTGCGGATCGTCCCGTGGGGCCTTAGTCTTAGGCCAAGACCCTACCTAGTGAAACGCAGCTAAAAAAACACTGCGGAAAAAATACAGAAAAAGGCTGAAGCCCCATATTGCGAAAATGCAACATTTCACAGTGCCTGCAAATGGGAATGGGATTCTGGCTGTTGACAATACTAGTGTTCACACACTACAGAAAAAAAAATCTGTAGCGGAAAAACTGTATTTCAAAATCACAGCATGTCAATTTTACCAGTGGAATCGGTTGTGTTTTCCCTACGTATTTAACTCCTTCACACAAAATCACATACATGTGCGTAATCTGATGTGATGTATGGAGAGGGCTCAGGAGCTGTGCCCTCTCTATATACAGAGGATGGAAAGGCAACCAAATGGGATCTCACTTGGACTGTGAGTAGACCCAAAGTAAGAGACTGCGCTAAACCTGTATTACAGTACATCGCGTTTGCCCACTGTAGAAAATAATTCTATACACCAAATTCTTTCAAAGAAAAAAAAAATTTATGCACAGTTTCCCTAGCTAGCCTGCCCACTACTAACCCTTCCTACCTAACTCACCCCATCATACTTACCTGTCTTCATGTCCTGGAGATTACTTTCTTCTGTGCTACCAGAAACTTCTTCTCTTAACCTCTGCTGACACCTGCACATTGGAGAAAGAGGCCGGCTCCTTCTCCTCTTCACGTCTGCCAACGCCTGTGCAATAGAGCCAGCTGTCACAATTGTGTGTATGCCTCAAGCAACTGAATACTGAATGCAGCGTGCACCACTATAGGAAAGGGGTAGGAAGCTTTCCCTGGCGCTACAACAGCTGACTAGGCCCTGCCTGAGGGTGTTGGTCGGCTGTTCCCAAGCTAAGCTTGGCCCCGACAACTTCTGGCTCTCTAAAACACAAAGACCTATTGGGCAGGTAGGGAGAGAGCCGAAAGAGGCCAGGGACTGGGGATACTAAAGGTGGTCACCCCTAGCGAAGAACAGGTGCAGCTGCAAACAGAAACAACTAGGACGGTATGTGCTGGGAAACAAACACGCAGCACAACATGAACACACAACAGGAGTATGAGGGAAGGAACAGTGGAATAGTGAGGAAAGGGTTACACAGGACTGGGGCAAAATAAACCTGAAACCCTAAACAAAACCTCACTATTACCCAGACAGTGTCAGGCAACCAGAAAATGTAGGACAGGGGTTGAATACAAGTGTAGAGGGAAAAGCAGACTCTCACACAAGGTAACACACACTCCTTCCAAATCAGTTCCTTAACTGTGCAACTTCCACAAGTAACTCCTCCTAACCGGGCCACAAATTCAGGTTGGTAACAACGAAAACCAGCAAAGACTGAAGCCAACCCTCTGCCTTATACAGGCCCCGGAAGAATCTGATAGGATGATGAGTATGACAAACACCTGACGCTGGTTCACACCAGCGTCTGGTCTCCGTTCTGTTTTGTGCAGGAAACGGAAACCTGCAGAACGCACTCCCGGGAGCAGATATGAATGAGCCCTGAGGGTCAAATCAAAGAAACCTCAAGTGTACACTGAAGGCAGATACTCAACAGCCTACTGGCAAGAAAAACACCAGAGAGCCACAGAACACCGGGTCAAATCCCCAACCAAACCCCACCAGAAAACGCACAAATTTTATTACAATACTCAGGTCCTGACACCAGCATTCTGACACTCCAGCTCTATTATGCAAGCGTGGGAGACCGGCAGACATCAGAGGAGAGGAGGATCCGGTTCACCTTGAAAGAAGTGATGTTTCGTGCCCAGAAGATCCGGACAGGAAGACAGGTAAGTATGATGGGGTAGGGGGATGGTGGTATTGGTGATGTTCTGTTTTCGGAAACAGGGAAACGGAACATCACTGTAAAATCAGAAAATGTGGCTCGGGCGGTCACCTGACTTCCCTGGCGATCTGGGTAAATATACATTTTGGTAAAGTAAGTAAGATAGATGTTAGGCGGGTGGAAGGTCTGGGCTAAAACTGGCTGTAAAACAGCGCTGTAAAACAGAATCCCATTGACTTCAATGGGTGCCATCTTACGCGCGCTACACATTGAAATCAATAGGAGGCTTTTTAACACATTGCAACGGCGACGATCGTTTCATGCTTAGAAGCAATTCATCAGGCCTGATGAAATGCTTCTAAGCATGAAACGATCCTTGCTGTTGTAACGTGTTACCATTTTCTCCTTGCCGTACCGATTTTTTAAGAAATCATGTAATAAAGGAATCGCTTTTATTTACGTCTGCTTGGGTGAGTGCCCTGATTTTCTTCTCGTTTTTGTGGATTTCTTGTGCTGTTGCTTATGCAGTGAGCACCACGTCTATCACGTCTATCTGACATATATCCCTTACTGAAAGCCATAAAAAATTGGGTGAAAAAGCTTTCTGTCTTGGATCTTAAGTGGTGCTGCTTATTTCTGTTTTCTTTGTTCTATGTTTTTAACACATTGATTACAATGTGTAGCGTGCCTAAGACGGCACCCATTGAAGTCAATGGGATTCTGTTTTACAGCGCTCACTCTGACACGTGATTACGTGTCAGAATGAGCAGAGCGTTGTGAAAGATAAGATAAGATAATAAGATAAGATAATCCTTTAATAGTCCCACAATGGGGAAATTTCAGTGCTACAGTTTCATAGATGGTACAGTAGTATATAACAAGAGAGAAAACACATACAAGCTCATGGCAGATAGAGAAATCCTAGGAATCATAGCAACTAAAATGAAAAAATACAAAGACACACTGCAGGATCATTTAGTTCTCTGTGCGGAGTGATGTTAATAATACAGCCCGACCGTGGTTGGAGAACACGAGGAGGGGTCACAGCATGTAGATATAACAGGCAGAAACATTTTTGCAGAGGTGGGGGACATATGCAGCTATCATGATAACATGTGGTAGTTCTTTGGTAGGTAGTGAGATCTCCTGCTCACAGCGGATAGTTCGGTATCTTGCATCAGCGCTATTGTCCATTAACCACAAAAAATGCCCCAAATGTCCTTCATCACAAGCCCTCCTCTTCCTTTCTTTTTACCACTGTCTTCTACTGCCCAAAGAAGTCTGAAGCCATCCAGGTATACAGGGTGCTGCTCTCTTGCCAAGCTTCCATAAACTCATGGGGTAGGTGGGTGATTGCAAGTTCCCAGGCAGTAACAGAGTCCCACGTGTCCACAGTAATAGAAAGAAATACCAGTCCGCTGTAGGCATCTTCACACATCAGCAACAGACACCAAAAATCATCTCCTTGAAAGAAGAAGTCCACACATCCATGCAGGTTTCTCCTATATGCCACATGGTGAAACATGCTGTCCTTAGCTCCTGGAGGGATGGTAACAGGAACATGTGCAAAAAGGAAAATTCCAGCTGAATCAGGTCTTGAGTCTTGTCCATGCTTTAACAATAGAAACAAAAGGGAAAAAAAACTCCACAGGGTCTTCCATTCTATTTATAGCTGCTAATTCATAATGCTAGACAAAAAGAGTGAAAAGGAAGATAAAGGTTGCTCTAAGTTTTAGTGTAACAAGATCATGTTATCACAGACAACCCCTTTAATGACAGATACAATTAAATCCAGAAGGACTCAGGTCAACATTTTGCTTCTACCTGGTTTCTGGAAGCAGCTGTTATTTTAGCATCCAGTTTTGGAGAACCAGCGAGCTGAATTCCACCCCTGAGTACAGTTTTGCCCAGTCAGGACTATTTTGGAATGTGACTACATTTGTTTGAAGTGTCAGAGTGATCCATTTTTATAATAATCTCCAAATTATTTTTCATACCATTATTATGGATTATTTACAGCATTTAGAACAAGTTTCTAACAAGCGACGCTTCTGAAAACAAAAACATAAAGCGAACATGTGTGCAATAACAGTGTTCCTTCACTAGACACAATATTAAGAGGGTTTTTTCTCTTTCCAATAGGCCTAGCATATGCACAATATCCATGATGTTACTATCTCTAGTACCCTGTAATTAGAGTCATTCTATCATTATAAAAGAGCTTACACAAAAGGCTTCGGCTGCACCAAAACATTCAGTCCTCCAGTGTCGGCACAGATCTGTATTGTTTGTTTAATTCTCTCAGCGTGCCGTGCACTGTCAGATCAATATGTGAGTAGTAATTGTTATCTCTCAAAAAGGAAAAAAAAAGTAGGACAGTATGGCCTTGTGGTACTCCGAAGAACAACACGTACTGATGCACTGTCATGTTTCAAAATATACAGAGCAGGTGTGCTGGAGATGGCAAAGGGTCTTGCAAAAAAAAGTCACAAAGAAAGTAAAATAAAGGATATGTTACATAATTGCAAAAATAAAAAGAGATAGAAATTTAAAGAGTACTTGTCATTTTAAGCTTTTTGTAAATTAATTTTTTTGCTTATATCTCCTCTTATAATAGGTATTTGGTGTGACCACTAGAGATGGTTTCAGGTTGGGGTAGCTTAGGTCCAAGATTAGTTTCAGTCCGAGTAATTTTGGTACGAACCACACCTTAAAATGGCTTAAAACATAGTGTAAAACTTTGTCAGGGCTCCTAAGCAGTGGCGTAACTACCACCATAGCAGCGGTAGCAGCTGCCACAGGGCCCGGGACATTAGGGGCCCGGTGACAGCTGCTACTGCTGCTATCATTATGCTCGGAGGTCTTTTCGGACCCCCGAGTATAATGATCGGGGCCCCCTGTTGGTGGAATACTTTCCACCAACAGGGGGCCCCGAAGCTTCAGCAACGGCTGAGACACTGGAGCTGCAGCTCTGGCTCCTGTCAGCGCTGCAGGACGTTCCCCCTCTCTCCCCCCTCCCTTTCTCTGTCTGTCCTCCGCCCACCAATGAGAGGAGGAGGCGGGGCTTATCCCTGCCGTCCAGCACAGAAGAGGAAGAAGCTGCTCCAGGAAAATGAAACTGAAGATACACAGGTACGTACTGGGGTTACTATACTTATTACTATCAGGCATTTGGGGGGATTACTTGTGTTTTAGTAACTCCATGTGCCTCATAGTAATAGCAGTTAACCCCATCATCTCCCTCACATTAACCCCTGTTTGCCTCACCATAAGAGTTACTGATATGTGAGACATATGGGGGTAATAATAATGAAGATACTTTATTATTACCTCCATGTCTCTCACATATCAGTAACTCTTATGGTGAGGCAGACAGGGGTTAATGTGAGGGAGATGATGGGGTTAACTGCTATTAATATGAGGCACATGGAGTTACTAAATTGTAATGCACAGGACCAGATTTTTTTTTATCCTCAATTTGTCCTGGTATAGCGGTCAGCGGTGACAGTATTTAGTCCTGTAGGGGCCACTAAGGGACATAATACTGTGTGCAGGGGCCACTATTGGGGATAATACTGTGTGCAGGGGCCACTAAGGGACATAATACTGTGTGCAGGGGCCACTATTGGGTATAATACTGTGTGCAGGGGCCACTAAGGGACATATTACTGTGTGCAGGGGCCACTAAGGGACATAATACTGTGTGCAGGGGCCACTAAGGGACATAATACTGTGTGCAGGGGCCACTATGGGACATAATAGAGCGCGCAGGAATGCGTAGGAGGGACTCAGTCGAGATCTTCGGTGTCGGGGGGCCCCATGTCAAAAGTTCGCCACGGGGCCCCGCCATTCCTAGTTACGCCACTGCTCCTAAGAAACCTATCTATAAAACCTTAGAAACCCATATATAAAACATAGTATATAACACTGTCAGGGCTCCTAGGAACCGATCTATAAAACATAATGCAAAACACTGTCAGGGCTCCTAGGAACCTATCTATAAAACATAGTGTAGAACACTGTCAGGGCTCCTAGTAACTTATCTATAAAACATAGTGTAGTACACTGTCAGGGCTCCTAGGAACCTATCTATAAAACATAATGTAGAACACTGTCAGGGCTTCTAGTAACTTATCTATAAAACATAGTGTGGAACACTGTAAGGGCTCCTAGGAACCAATCTATAAAACATAGTGTAGAATACTGTCAGGGCTCCTAGGAACCTATCTATAAAACATAGTGTAGTACACTGTCAGGACTCCTAGGAACCTATCTATAAAACATAATGTATAATACTGTCAGGGCTCCTAGGAACCTATCTATAAAACATAGTGTAGTACACTGTCAGGACTCCTAGGAACCTATCTATAAAACATAATGTATAATACTGTCAGGACTCCTAGGAACCTATCTATAAAACATAGTGTATAATACTGTCAGGGCTCCTAGGAACCTATCTATAAAACAGTGTAGAACACTGTCAGGGCTCCTAGGAACCGATCTATAAAACATAGTGTATAATACTGTCAGGGCTCCTAGGAACCTATCTATAAAACATAGTGTGTTACAATGTCAGGGCTCCTAGGAACCTATCTATAACACATAGTGTAGAATACTGTCAAGGCTACTAGGAACCTCTCTATAAAACATAGTGTAGAATACTGTCAGGGCTCCTAGGAACCTATCTATAAAACATAGTGTAGAACACTGTCAGGGCTCCTAGGAACCTATCTATAAAACATAGTGTAGAATACTGTCAGGATTCCCAGGAACTTATTTATAAAACATAGTGTAGAACACTGTCAGGGCTCCTAGGAACCTATCTATAAAACATAGTGTAGAACACTGTCAGGGCTCCTAGGAACCTATCTATAAAATATAGTGTATAACACTGTCAGGATTCCCAGGAACTTATTTATAAAACATAGTGTAGAATACTGTCAGGGCTCCTAGGAACCTATCTATAAAACATAGTGTAGAGCACTCTTAGGGTTCCTAGGAACCTACGGTATATATCTAATTTCTAGCTCTCTAAGACAAACACAGCTGAAGTTATGTCAATGTTAAAGTAACATTATTATACTCTGGAGTCTGTTCAGACCCCCAGAGTATAATAGGTGGAGGCCCAGGGAAGGTATTTATAATAAAAAAAAAAACATTCATACTGACATTCCATTACCTCTCTTGGGCTTCCTTGCAGCATTAAGTGCTTTCTCTTTGTCTCCTCAATGACGACATGTGTCTGGGGTCACCAATGAGGCCTGTAATTGGACCTTAGCAATAACATGGGCATGCCAAGGGTCATGACTCCGTAATTCTCGGCATACCCATGTGACTGCTGGTGGGCAAATCAAAGATCCCAAACATCACTAGTAGAGTTCTGGATGCCATGAGAAGATCCAAAAGAGGGAAGGAAAGGGGAGTATGAATCTTTTTTTAAAAAAATTTCACCTACCTTGGGCCTCCATTTATTATACTCCGGGGGGGCTGAAGAGACCCTAAAGTATAATGTGGTGGCCACTTTAGTTCACCCAAGACAAATCTCCATTTGTTTGGTTTTGTGAAAGACTGAAGGATTTGGATTATTCAGGTCAAACCCAGCTCAGTACGAGTCGGTTTGCAATCTCTAGTGACCACACTTTGCCTTCAGTCAATTTTCCCCAGTACACTGGCAGACAGTTTTTTGATGTAATGCAACAGGGAGGTTGTTCCAAACATCTTGGAGAACCAAGCCCGAATCTTCTGTGGACGTAGGCTTGCACCAATCCTTCTGTCTCCTCATGTAATCCAGACAGACTGGATGATGATGAGGTCAAGACTCTGTGGGGGCCAAATCATCACTTCCAGGAAAGCAATGTAAAATCCCTATACTTCTATTACAGGCTGCCTAGCTAAGCCTGCAATAGAATTGTATGAGAGACAATGGTGGGGCCATCAACAGGCTCCCGGCCAGAACTTAGCCATAGGTGATGTAGCGGTATCAGTCGCTGCCGGGGCCCTGAACCCAGAGGAACCCCAAAGGTTGAGGTTTCCACTGTATAATACAATGTAGACTCAGCGGTTAAAGAGGCAACTCAACTACTGAGCAGCCGCCATATTTAAACATATATTTAAAGTGGCTAAACAGGACCTTTCACCACCTCCTCCAACTCTGGTTCAGTTCACTGGATAAAGGGGAAAAATAGAGGCAATGGATTAGTGTCTATTAAAGGATGCAAAGAATTGGAGTGGGTGAAGGCAATATACTATATACTAAAATATCTTATTATAGGTGCATTATTAAATAATCCTTTCTGTTTGGGAGCAATCTGCCCTAGATGTAAGGCAATAACACCATTAATAAATTTAACAAATGTTGGACATGTTGACCAATTTAGGGAATATTCTCGCATGAGAGCATGCTGATTCTTCCCATTGTTTTTATCTTGAATTACCAGTAGATGGCAGTATGGAGCACAGTCAGCCGCTTCCTAAAGTGCTGTGTAATTCTGACTACACTTCCTACATTATTGACCAGAAAGAGACAGGGTTAGGGGGATATCGTCCCTCCATAGGGAGAGACCACCATTTACACCACCAGAAAGAGACAAACACACAAAAAAACACAAATCTGCATTTCACCAGACGGGGCTGCAGATATCAGCTAATACTCTATCTACACACACAGCACTCACATCATTCTGCTGGGTAACACTTCGCTGTCTATATGGCTGATACCACACTGTTTCAGTGTAGTCCCTGCAAAAATAGGCTTAGTGAATTGGCAAAGGACACAGTTTCAACCCTCTCTATGCAAAAACCCATAAGGCTGCATGATGATCGCTATGTTGTAGAGCAAGATTGCAAGTAATGTTTGTGAATGTAGTGATGTTAGTACATGCAATTACAACACAACAATCACACAATATCAACACATGCTTGCATACTGCAAATCATAAGTGACTTTTCAAGCTCAGAGTTCAGTATAAGGCTCAGTTCACACCTGCGCCTGGATTCCATTTGGGGATTCCGTCCTCAAATCGACTTGAAAAATATAGGACCTTTCTGCATTTTTTGGACAGAAACCAGGCAGACCTCATTATAGTCTATGGATAGCACAGGTTTCCGTGGGTAACCGCTTTTTAAGTGGACCCGAAGAACAGAAACCCGAATGCAGGTATGAGCCTAGCGTCAGGGCCGCCATCAGGAATTTTGGGGCCCCATACAGCCTAAGTGTCTGGGCCCCCCCACACACAACAAATTTAGCCCCGCCCACTTTTATGTTGACTCCGCCCATTCATTTTTCACGTGCTCCCACACAGTATAATCCTCCTACAGTCACCCGTAAATTATATACCCCCCTCCATCTCTCCCCCAGTTTCATATACACCCTTCCTCTGCCCCCAGTTTCATGTCCCCCCTCCATCTCTGTCCCCAGTTTCATGCTGTTCTCCCCTTTCAACTGCCCACAGTTTCATGTCCCCTCGTCTCTGCCCCATTGTCATGCCGTTCCCCCCTCATCTGCCCCAGTGTCATGCCATTCTCCCCCCTTCATCTTCCTCAGTGTCATGCCATTCTGCCCCCTTCATCTTCCTCAGTGTAATGCCATTCTGCCCCAGTGTCATGCCATTCCCCCCCTTCATCTGCCCCAGTGTCATGCCATTCTCCCCCCCTTCATCTGCCCCAGTGTCATGACATTCTCCCCCCCACTTCATCTGCCCCAGTGTCATGCCGTTCTCCCCCCCCACTTCATCTGCCCCAGTGTCATGCCGTTCTCTCCCCACCCCCTTCATCTGCACCAGTGTTATGCCATTCTCTCCCCACCTCCCTTCATCTGCCCCAGTGTCATGCCATTCCCTCCCCTTCATCTGCCCCAGTGTCATGCCATTCTCTCCCCACCCCCTTCATCTGCCCCAGTGTCATGCCATTCTCTCCCCACCCCCTTCATCTGCCCCAGTGTCATGCCATCCTCCCCCCTTCATCTGCCCCAGTGTCATGCCATTCTCCCCCTTCATCTGCCCCAGTGTCATGCCATTCCCCCCCCTTCATCTGCCCCAGTGTCATGCCATTCCCCCCCCTTCATCTGCCCCAGTGTCATGCCATTCCCCCCCCTTCATCTGCCCCAGTGTCATGCCATTCTCTCCGTCTTCTCTGACGCCAGTACCAGTAATACTGGCCTATCGGCGGCCCTGCCTAGCGTAAGCCGTGCATGAGGGTTGGTTCACCCTAGCGCTTGTATTCCGTCCGCAAGGAGTCAGCATGGAGATACACACACCCCCCCCCCCCCCCCCGGACGGAGTGCAATTGCAAGCGATGTGAATTGCATGAATGAATTGTGCGGGCAGTCCGCGGCAAGCACACAGAGCCCATTATAGTCTATGGGCTCCGTGTGCTTAACTGCACAGCGCTTGCATTAGTGTCTCCTTGCGGACGGAATACAAGCACTAGTGTGAACCAACCCTGACCCTGACTCATTTGCAACATGTAAGGTTTTTTTTGAATGACTATTGGGGATTGCAAAACCTTGAAACCAATATCCAAAATTTCTTGATTTTGACATAACTTTAGAAAGATTAGCGATTACAGGGAACCCTGGTTAGGATTTCCCCAAAAGACACCAGCAATAAGAACTGACGGCAGGGTCGAAATGACAGGGAAGTGACCACCTTGGACATCACCTCACCACCGATATTGGGGGATGCCTTTTACCACCTCCCAATCATTCCAAATCTCAGATTGTGTGTTTTTTCTTGCTGTTCTGGCAGCATGACCTGACTTCAACTCTGTCTGCATCCTGAATACAATGATGGTGAACGAAAAAGATAGAGAGATAAAGAGATAGTTAGATATAGATGGATAGATAGATAGATAGATAGATAGATAGATAGATAGATAGATAGATAGATATGGATAGATAAATATGGATGGATAGATAGATAGATAGATAGATAGATAGATAGATAGATAGATATGAGATAGATAGATAGATAGATAGATAGATAGATAGATAGATAGATAGAGATAGATAAATATGGATGGATAGATAGATAGATAGATAGATAGATAGATAGATAGATAGATAGATAGATATGAGATAGATAGATAGATAGATAGAGATAGATAGATATGGATAGATAGATAGATAGATAGATAGATAGGAGATAGATAGATAGATAGATAGATAGATAGATAGATAGGAGATAGATAGATAGATAGATAGATAGATAGATAGATAGATAGATGCGGTGGTTTCGGACTGTGTATCTTTGCTGAGGTTAGAGGCGCCTTATGAAGACTACTTCAGTATACAGTGAGAGTTCACTAGAGGTTACTGTACCTTATAAATATAATATCATATTGATCTCGGCATGGATCCAGTAGCATGGACTGTCCACGCTACAAGCTGGGAAAAAAATTCAGAATACCCCAAAGATGAGAATAGAGAAAGCACTTTGTTTTCTAGATTGTTAAATGCTTGAGAAGGCTAATGGTGAAATGCTTGCCTGGGATTTGAGGTGGTGGTCCTTGTCTTTGCCATGCGGTGTTACTATGTCACATTTAGGTGGGTATTTTGCCTTCCATATACTTATATCATGATTGATCTATTTCCGGGGCTCCTCTATTTTATTACTATTGTTGACTATTTGTGTGCTTGTGATGGATATTTTGGGTTGGGCTCAATGGTCGTATACTGAATTATACGTCCTATTATATTTAATATGCTTTGGTGTAGAAGTTCTTATTTAATCTAGTTGACATTTTCTATCTGTGTATCAAGAACCATTATCATGTTATTGTTTTATGTGAATTTTAATCGTGACAGCGGCCTGGTCATATTGTACCAAATAAAGTTTTGTATTTTTTCATTGTTTTTGTCTATATTGATTGGTTCAGTTATACCACATGTAGGTTTTCTCACAAGTTCACACGGACTACGGAATTTGATGCAGTCTTCTGCCTTGGATTCCTCTCCAAATTCCAGCCCTGTGTAGCCTGTGGCAGAAAGCCAAACAGAGCTTCAGCTTCCCACCACAACTTTGCTCGCAGATGAGTCCCAAACACGATGGGGCTAACCAGCCTGACATTAGATTCACACTAGCGTTTGGGTCTCCGTTGTTTGAGTTTGCATGAGAACCTGAAAGACGGAGACCCTGTCCACTTAAAAAGTAGTTACGTGTGGAAATCTGCAGACTCTATAGACTATAATGGGGTCCATTGGGTTTCCACCCAGTTGAAGTATAAAACCGGTGGAGAGAAAAGTCCTCCTTGGAAGGCTTTTTTTTCTGCTGATTTTAAGCGGAATCTGCGGTGGACTCTCCTACAGAGACTCCAACACTGATGTGAATCCAGCCTGAGCCTTGTACCATGAATTTTGAGACTGAATAATAAGATGCATATTCCCTCTGGTATTTTGTTCTGGAATCTGCCTTAATATCAGCTGCAGATTTCGTTATGTGAAGCTGGGTTTATAATAAGCCATAATTATGTAACTGGTACAAACTTGAGGATCTCCTTAGCAGAATAAAGTGTGACTCTGGAGAACAGGACTTAGTCCATCCATGCAGATGTGTCTACTACTCTGCCCCATTATAAGAGTTTTGTGGCTCCAAATGGGGTGTTCATAATGATGACCTATCTACAGGATAGCTGCCTCTTGTTGTGCATTTTAAGACATCTATTATGCCGATGACTTATTGCACTGTAAGATGTAACACGGCTGCTTTACTTGTGTTTGGACTTATGTAGGCTCCCAGGCTTGAACATAGGAAAGCGGGGAGTCAAAAACAAAAATGCCACCATCACGAAGGGGTTAAAGAGGACCTTTCATGTCCTCTGACATTGGCAGTATTATATACCACAGTTAGCTTTTCCAGTATGCACCCAGGAGCCAGAGATATTGGTGCGGTTAGTTTCGGCACTGTTATCTCTCCACTATCAGAAAGATGGGCTGTGTGAGGCGGGGTGTCATTGCTGGGCTGTGAGAATGTGCCCCCTGTCAAGACAAGGCAATGTAAAAGTAATGTTGGGGGAGCAATTAAGTTAAAGGGGTTTTCCCATCTCACTGTTTCAGCAGTTTGCCTGCTGTCTCTTCTTCTCACTTCCTGTATTTCTCCCCTCTCCCCGTCACTTCCTCTTGCTGAACATGACACTGAAGTAATACAATACTTATGCAGATCAGATAATATGCACATGCTTGTAGAGAAGGACTCAGTGTTATCTGTGTGTTTACATAGAGAGATAACAGACTCGGCTTTATCAGCAAAGTGCAATTAGCTAAACTGATTGTCTTGCGGGCAGAGCAGTGAGTGATATCACTTGTCCTATCTCACAGGTCCGCGGTTATGGTAATGATGTGTAAACAATGGGAGGAATAAGTTCACATAGAAGGCAAACAAAGCAGCATTTCTAAAGCAATATATTTACATAAACTACCAGTATAGATAGGATCCTTGAGATGGAACAACTCCTTCAAGCTGACAGTGGAGAGATATTGGTGCTAAAATAAATGGCACTGATATCTTTGCCAGCGGAGCACATATCAGTAAAGCTGACTGTCAGCTTTCGAGTAGTATATAATACTGCTGATCTCAGAGGACATGAAAGGTCCTCTTTAAATATTCTTTGGCTTGACCGCTCCTACCTCAATAAAGCGCTGGGCACAATAACTTTGTCTATAGTGTAGTGGCCAAAAACCCCACCAATGATTTGCAGTGGACTCAGCTGCCATGTCCTTGGGAGGGTCGGGGTGATGGATGGCATTTAAACAACTTTTTGGCAGAGTCGGTTGTCACGCCCGTTATAAATGTACGATAACAAGTTGTGCAGCATTGCCATTATCACATCACACCAGAAGCGATTCTCACTCTCTGAAAGTCAACAACAGCAAGCACGGATCTTAGACAACTGTCTGGCTTTTCATTATACAAATAATAACCTTTATTTGCTGAAACTGGAATACCCCTTTAAGCTATAAAACCAGACAGCACATGCGGGGTGCCTAGATTAGTTTTCCATTGAACTTCACAGTTTGCCCTCTCTTGCAGCCTTTGAATCAGGCTTGTATAATTTCAAGCTCTGTGTTCCCTAAGTAGTCTCCCTGTTTCCCCCGCTCTAGTGTCATATCACCCGCATGACAGCAGACAATAATAATTTCTCTAGCAGTGAGAAGGATTTGTTTTTCCCTTTGTACGCCTGTTATAGCAACCAGATATGTGTCAGTTGAAACAGATTTCCTGTTATACATTCTGCACACAGTCCTAGTGAGCAGATGTAAGTCATTTCACACAATGCAGCCTCGTACAAATCCCGTGTATTCTAGTAATGACAGCAGAGCACCAGAAATAAACATGGTGTACTTAACATGTACATGCGATTAACCTGTAGTCTGCCCTCTGCTACATGTATGGGGGGGTGACGTACAATGGAAGCTTGGAGGCTATGTAAATGAAAGAGGTCTGCTGTGCAGAGAATGCTCACAGACGTCCCTAAGTATAGATGTGCGGAGGAAGAAAGGCACTAGGCATGACTAAGTAGATGAAATGTGAGGCTCAGCACACTCCCTTCCTGCTAAGTGGTGCCAAATATTTGTAATCCAAAGGCATGTTGTGGGGGAGCATCTCAAGTACAGCAATGAGTCAAGACCAGAGCAAAGACAGGAATGCCCTATTCCTCCACCAGGCCTGCGGATACAAGCACACCATCTTGTGTATCTTCATAAAAAACGAGACTAGGGTTCCCTCACAAAGGAATGTTTCGTCATTTCCAGACACAAGCGAATCTTTAGAAGTTCTTTTCTCCATTGATTCTCTGAGATGTGTCAGTCTGTGAATCTTCAAAGTAGGGACAGGACTTCTACCTCTCAGCGTTTCATGGCTACAGTGCTCTACTGTATATACGGCGTGGATAATAATCATTTAAAGGGGTATTCCAACTATAGTGGTGGACGGACTGCTGTGACCACTACTAATCATTCTCCATTCATTTCATAAGGAACCGTCAGAGATAGCTACAGCAAGCTGCTAACTAGCTTATAACACCGTGACAATAAACACACAACCGGTCTTAAAGGGGATGTCCAGGAATTAGGTAAATCAAAGACGAGGCTGGGGAAGGTGTCACCTAACCCCGGCACTCTGGTGTCCACAGCTGTGCTCTGTTCAGGAATACGTCACCTGGCCTTTTCTGATTGGCTTTAGTGGTCACGTACAGCACAAGACTTCCGCAGGCAAAGGCATGGTCCACACCCAAATGTACATCAGAGTGCTGGGGACAGGTGAGGATGTTTTTTTTTTAATGTTCCGCCTTCCTCGGCCTCCTCTCTGATTTGTCTATTTCAAGGACGAACCCTTTAAGGATGAGGCCTAGTTTGGTACTTAAAGAGACTATTCCAAATCACAATTTATCACTTATCCACAGGTTAGGTATATAGCTCACGGGATCACCATCTCTTCATCAAGATGGTTGGCACATCAGAAATCTCCAATAAATTCTCACTCTAAGACCGGTTGCAGATGACCGTGTGCTGCTAAGGAGACACGCGGATGTCACCCGTGTGCCGCCCGTGCACTGGCCGTGCCTCTGCAGCCATTTTCCTTACATGAATAAGAACCACGGAAATCAGGGCCACAAAAAAGGACAGGAATAGGACTTGTTCTATATTTTGCGGCCTGGACTGTCAGTCCGCACACGTGACCATGTAATTAAAGATCATATGTATGGGCCCATAGAAGTGAATTGGTCAGTGTGCTATCCGTGAAATACACGGATAGCACACTTATCTCGGCCTTGATTGTCTGCAAGGGGCCTTACACAGTGAATTTCTTCAAAACTGACCTCAGCCAGCCTTACCCCTTGTTCACATCTGCGTTTGGTAATCCGCATGGGGACCCCCTGAACGGACTACTGAACGCATTTGCAAGTGCTGTGCAGTGAAAACACACGGACCCCATAGACTATAATGGGGTCTGTGTGCTTGCCGCAAGATCTCTGCACGAGTCATGCGGAGAGGAAAGTAGATTGTGAAGTATTTTCCTGTCCGCATGTTCGCTGCGGAGATCACACGGCAAGCACATGGACCCCATTATAGTCATCTCGCTTCTTTTTCCAGGAGCCAGAAAAAACCAGCTTCCGGAAAAAAGAACTGACCGGCTCCCATTGACTTCAATGGGAGCCATCTTTTTGGTCAGGATTTTGAAGCAGATACGGCCTCAAAATCCTTACCAAAAAACTCCATGTGAACTTACCCTTAAAGAGGACCTTTCATCAGATCGGGCACATGCAGTTCTATATAATGCTGGAAAGCTGACAGTGCGCTGAATTCAGCGCACTATCAGTTTTCCCGATCTGTGCCCGGTGTAAAGCGCTATCGGTCCCGGTACCGTAGCGCTTTAGTGTCAGAAGGGCGTTTCTGACACTTAGCCAGGGACGCCCTTCTGCCCAGCAGCGCCTATCACGCTGTACTGTGGAGCGGGGCACACTATACAGCGCGATAGGCGCCGCGAGGCAGAAAGGCGTCCCTGGCTAAGTGTCAGAAACGCCCTTCTGACACTAAAGCGCTACGGTCCTGGGACCGATAGCGCTTTACACCAGACACAGATCGGGAAAGTATATAAAACTGCATGTGCCCGATCTGATGAAAGGTCCTCTTTAAAGCACCCACTCCTATAGTCAAACAGGAACAGATGAGTGGCAGTGCCTCTATGTGAACAAGAGCTGCACAGAGGCTGTTGCAGTAGAGGGGTTTTCACCTGTATCTTGGAATTCTATGAAGGTCTCAGTTAAGCTGGGTTCAGACAGAGTTTTTTGGACCGGACTTTGACGCAGAGGCTGCCTCAGAATCCGGGCCTAAAAATGGCTAGCCGCGACTGGATGCCGGTGCAGTGCAAACAGTGCACCGACATACAGTCGTGGCATTCTGCTCCAGATTAAGTCCAGATGAATGGGCCTAGTCGGGAGGGAGTGTTGTGAGGCGGACATCCACCTCAAGAAAGGGCATGTCAGGGCCACACGGTGGCTCAGTGGTTAGCACTGCAGCCTTGCAGCACTGGAGTCCTGGTGTTCAAATCCTGCCAAGGGCAAAAAAAACATCTGCAAAGAGTTTGTATGTTCTCCCCGTGTTTGCATGGATTTCCATTCCAAAGACCCACTGATAGGGAAAAAATCTACACTGTGGGCTCTATGTGGGGCTCATAATCTACATAAAAAAAAAAAAAAGGGCATGTCGCTCCTTTTTTCCGCGAGTGGTTTGAATTCAATGGGAGGCGTTTTTTTGAGCTGGATTTTGATGCGGATTCCGCATCAAAATCCAGACCAAAAATCCCAGTGTGAACCCAGTTTAACAGTGGAAAATGGCGCTGAAAAATTATATTTTTGGATACTAGTAGAGATGAGTGAGTACTGTTAGGATCAGCCGATCCGAACAGCACGCACCATAGAAATGAATGGATGCACCTGGTACTTCCGCTTTGACGCCGGCCAGCCGATTCTGGCTAATCCCATCGACACATTGCAGAAAAAAATCTGCAGCGGAAATGTTGTGATTTCAAAAACACTTGTGTGACTGAGAATCATAGCATATCAATTATATCTACGGAAACGTTGGTGTTTTCCATATAGGTATAATATAGACAGAAAGGAAAACTCTCCGTAACTTTCTGTGAAAAAACGCTGCGGAAAAAAGGCAATGCACTTCCACAGTATTTTTTGTCTGATGGAGAGAGAGAGAGTGTGTGTGTGTGTGTGTGTGTGTGTCTGTCTGTGTATGTGTGTCTGTTTGTGTGTGTTTGTCATTATACTGGGGGCAGAGATGGAGGGGGGACATGAAACAGGGGGCAGATGAAAGGGGATATGAAATGAAACTGAGGGAGAAATGGAGGGGGGGAGATGAAACCGGGGGCAAAGATGGAGGAGGGGACATGAAATGGAGCAGATAAAGGGGGCACTTAAACTGGGGGATAACTGGAGAGGGCATTAAACCGTGGGAGCAGCTGGAGGGGGACCTGTCTGCCTCTAGTTTCCCCCAATTTAATGTCACCCTCCATCTACCCCTACGGTTTAATGTCTGCTTCTAGTTGCCCACTGTTTAATGTCCCACTTCATCTGCCATTTATTTATTGCCCCCTCCAACTACCCCCATTGCTAATGCCCCCCTCCAGCTGATCCAGTTTCATGTTTAAACTGGGGCACCAGGAGAGGGACTTAATACTGTGGGGCAGTTAGAAGGGAACATTACAATGTGGAGACCAGTGGCGTAACTAGGAATGGCGGGGCCCCGTGGCGAACTTTTGACATGGGGCCCCCCCGACACCGAAGATCTCGACCAAGTCCCTCCTACGCATTCCTGCGCGCTCTATTATGTCCCATAGTGGCCCCTGCACACAGTATTATACCCAATAGTGGCCCCTGCACACAGTATTATACCCAATAGTGGCCCCTGCACACAGTATTATGTCCTATAGTGGCCCCTGCACACAGTATTATCCCCCATAGTGGCCCCTGCACACAGTATTATGTCCCATAGTGGCCCCTGCACACAGTATTATATCCCTTAGTGGCCCCTGCACACAGTATTATGTCCCTTAGTGGCCCCTACAGGACTAAATACTGTCACCCGCTGACCGCTATACCAGGACAAATTGTGGATAAAAAAAAAATCTGGTCCTGTGCATTACAATTTAGTAACTCCATGTGCCTCATATTAATAACAGTTAACCCCATCATCTCCCTCACATTAACCCCTGTATGCCTCACCATTAGAGTTACTGATATGTGAGAGACATGGAGGTAATAATAAAGTATCTTCATTACTATTACCCCCAAATGTCTCACATATCAGTAACTCTTATGGTGAGGCAAACAGGGGTTAATGTGAGGGAGATGATGGGGTTAACTGCTATTAATATGAGGCACATGGAGCTACTAAAACACAAGTAATCACCCCAAATGCCTGATAGTAATAAGTATAGTAACCCCAGTAAGTACCTGTGTAGCTTCAGTTTCCTAGAGCAGCTTCTTCCTCTTCTGTGCAGGACGGCAGGGATAAGCCCCGCCTCCTCCTCTTATTGGTGGGCAGAGGACAGCAGAGAAAGGGAGGGGGGAGAGAGGGAGAGCGTCCTGCAGCGCTGACAGGAGCCAGACCTGAAGCTCCTGTGTCTCAGCCGTTGCTGCAGCTTCGGGGCCCCCTGTTGGTGGAAAGTATTCCACCAACAGGGGGCCCCAATCATTATACTCGGGGGTCCGAAAAGACCTCCGAGCATAATGATAGCAGCAGTAGCAGCTGTCACCGGGCCCCTAATGTCCCGGGCCCTGTGGCAGCTGCTACCGCTGCTATGGTGGTAGTTACGCCACTGGTGGAGACATATAATGTACAGGTGACTGCAGGAGGATTATATTGTGTCAGGGGACATGAAAAATGAATGAGAATGGGCGGAGTCAACATAAAAGTGGGAGGGGCTAAATTTGCTGTGGCGTGCATTTTGTCCCTCTTTCTGTTGTTCAAAAGTTGGGAGGCATGCCTATATAACGTTGTCCGCAAACGGGAAGATATACTGAATGTGTGCTATCAATAGCATATCACATAAGGGTATATGGGTGTTCTGGTTTACGCATCTGCAGGACTGGTTTAACTGGCTGTGCAGCTCTTAAGGAACATATAAAGTCTACAGAAGCTGCGGAAGAAGGTCACAGCAGATGGAGTCATCCCGCTAACAAAAACTCATTGTAAATGTTATACTGAATGGACAAGGCAGGTAAAATAGATTAGTCTGTACAGCTACATAGCCGCAATGCTCTATCTCCGAGGGTAGCAGCTGCCACAGCGCCCGGGACATTAGGAGGCTCGGCGACAGCTGCTACTGCTGCGTTTTTGTTTGTTTTTTAAATAGGCTGTTACTGACTGGAGTAACTCCAGCCGGTAACGGGCCCTATTTACATACCGATCCTGGTTCCTGCCCACGACCGCCTGCGGAGGCTGCTGTGAGCAGGAGTGCGGGGATCGGTAAGTGACGCCACGGGCCCCACAAACACTATTATTATACTCGGGGGGGTTTTCATACCCCCGAGTATAATGATTGGAGGCCCAGGGAGGTAAGAGAACATAAAAAACATTGTTACTTACCTCTCTGCACTTTAGGCAGGCTTTGGGCCTACTTAAGTGACGTCTCTGACATCGCAATGCAGGTCGAGTCACGTGACGTGCCATACGTCATTGAAGATGGCCGATATCAACAGGGATCGCATTGGAGCCATGGGTAGGTAAGTAACAGTGTTTTTTATGTTTGTATTCTCCCCTGGGTCCCCGATTATTATACTACAGACCCCAGTGTGTGCAGGGGCCACTATGGGGCAATAATAGTGTGTGCAGGAGCCACTATGGGGCATAATAGTGCGTGCAGGAATGCGCGGAGGGGCATTCGGTCGGGGTCTTCGGCGTCAGTCAGGGGGGCCCAATGTCAAAAGTTTGCCATGGGGCCCCGCCATTCCTAGTTACGTCACTGGGTAGACTACATAGAAAAAACCTATAGTGCTTACTAGTCAGGAATGACAAACATTTGTAATACCCCTTTCTCATTGAGACTCCAAGCACAGGCAGCGTTGCGGAGTAGGGTTAGTGGCAGCTGTACAGGCGCTCATCCCAAACATCCACAAGGGTCAGTTGTTTGTACTGGGAGCCAATTTACAAATATAGTTTTGCAAAATTGGGAGGAAACTGAAGTACCTGGAAGAAACCCACGCAAAACATACAAACTCCATGCAGATGTTTCCCTTGGTTGTATTCCAATCCAGGACCCCAGTGCTGTAAGGCAATAACCACAAGACTGGTCAGTGAGGGTCTAGTGCATGGGGGTCTTCAGCAGATAACCCATGCTAGAATACTAAGCCCTGACCCTCAACCATCAGACTCTCACGATTTATGACATGGAGCTGTACTCTGCTGGAAATACACAAATTTTCTGTTATCTATTAGAGATGAGCGAACGGCGTTCGATCAAATTGGTATTCGATCGAATATCAGGCTGTTCGAGATATTCAATTCCAATCAAATACCACGCGGCAAACGCACTAAAAATTTGTATCCCCTCCCACCTTCCCTGGCGCTTTTTTTGCACCAATAACTGTGCAGGGGAGGTGGGATAGGAAGTAGGAAAACGTAGGCATCGAAAAAAAATCGGAAAAAGTAATTGGCTGCCGAAATCAGGTGACCTCCACTTTATATGAATTCGGAATTATATGATTCGGTTCATATGAGACTGTGAACTATGTGACTGTGAGACAGGGATGGATGTACTGGCAGGGTTAGCTAGGAATTACCTTTATTTAGGTAGGAATGTTACTCAGACAGCTCTTTGGGGCTCTATCTTGTGGCAGCCCATTATATGCTAGTCGGGATCCCTGTCAGCTTGCGTTATGCGGGAGCTGACTTTTTCTCATAGGAATGCATTGTCCAGCGATGATTGGCCGAATGCCATACAGTGTACAGCATTCGGCCAATCAATGCTGGTTCTGCCAGAGGAGGCGGAGTCTAAGATCGGTCCACAGCAGTCTCCATTGTGGTCCAATCTCAGATATGGCAGAGTTGACACAGCTCTGCTACATTTCAGGTATAACAGAGTTGACACAGTGCTGATGCATCTCACTTTTAGTGGGGGTATCTGGGGGGGGGGGTGTCTGGGGGTATCTTTTTGAAGCTTTTTTTCCCCATAGACTATAATGGGATTCGATATTCGTTCGAATAGTCGAATATTGAGGGGCGAAACTAATACTGAATATTTCACTGTTTGCTCATCTCTATTATATATATATATATATATATATATATATATATATATATATATATATATATATTACACTGTATATTCTATATTAAATTTCAGCAATTGCACATCCTCACAAGCCATTAGAAATGTTTCCAGACTTCATAATGAATATATTTTTAGCTGCTCTGTTTGCTTTGCAAGGTCCTTATATATGGGCTGTTGCTTAGCAGCAGGTGCCACCTATGACAAGTGACACCTCTGGATCTCCACACTCTTCTGTAGTGTAATTCCTGGATGTAATGAAGTGGGAAATGGCCATTGTGATACACTTGAGGAGGTGGGGGAACCAGCCAAGGAGTTATTGTCTCCCTGCCCCTCCTTCAAAATGAATGAAATGTAATAAGACTTATCACAGAAGAAACAACAGAACCTAAAATATGGACACTGGGTGACAATGAGGGCATCAACAAGCCGCTCTGCCTTGGTCGGGGTATTTAGATACAGGGCTATGGAAGCAAACAAAAACTTTGGCTTGAATGAAGATAAGCTTAGTTATCTGATATATTTTAGAGAAGCCATTGCTCAAGCGGTTTTTCAAGACTACCAATATGAGATCTGGCACCGAGTACCCGCACCAGTCAGAAGTTTGAAGAGTTTGCACCACTTGAATGGGCTCCACTTTCTTTTCTCAAGCCAATGACTTCATGTCCACCGGTCTCATGGCCATGTTGTAGACCAGTCCCATTCAATACAATAAAAGTATATAACTTTGTGCTTTGCAAGCAGAGAATAGGCCACCACTAGAGATGAGCGAACACTGTTTGGATCAGCCAATCCGAACAGCACGCACCAATAGAAATGAATGGAAGCACCTGTGACGCTGACTTTGCCGGCGTCCTGCCGGCGTCACAGGTGTTTCCATTCATTTCTATGGGTGCGTGCTGTTCAGATCGGCTGATCCAAACAGTGTTCGCTCATCTCTAGCCACCACACTTTCCAAATGTTGTAGCTACTCTTTGGGGCTCTTTGGACCCCCACCAATCTGATATTGATAACTTATCCTAGGACAAGTGATCAATATCATAGTCTCGTATATATTTTTTCTATGGCTGAATGAGCTGTAAAATCCACAACAAGACTGGAAATTTCTTTTTTCAGATTCTTCTTTCCCCCTACGCCCAACAGCAGCACAACTGGGGTATTCCTGCCCCTATGAGCTGTTAGGACAGGTGGAATTTTTAATTACCTAACAGCTTTTGACCTCTATAAGAGGCCGGAAGACCTGCTCCTCCCTTGTGTTTTTTTCTGTCCTGTGGGACAGGACAGGTGGTCAGGGGGGGAGCAGATGTTCTGACCTCCTATAGGGGTCCACTACTCTCCCCCACCGGTACCTGACAGCAGAAGATCTTTTTTCTGGACATCCTCTTTTTTCGACAGAGGTCCCCTTCTCCCGGCGTTGACCCTGCCGGCTCGTGCACGCTCCTGTCCGGCTGGTGCGCCGGGTCGGGGCTTTCCCCTAGGAACGCTAGACCTAGGAACCTTTCTCAGGTTCCTCCGGTCCGCCGTCTAACAGGGTCCGCCGCACATGCGCAGTGCGCGGGTCTCGTGGCGGACGGGAAGAGAACAACCCCTAGACACGAGCATTGCACGGTAGTTTGGGAGGGGGGTCCCCCGGTCCTGGGGACCATACCTGGGTCAGATCCCCCTCCCCCTGTCTTCTCCCCTCCCCTTTTTTTCATGAGATTCTGGCTCCGTTGTAGCCCCTGCCCCGTGGGCGGGGCTCCGGGCAAAACCCCGCCCCCTGGCCTATCTAAGTCCCCTTAGAGCTTCAGTTAGTGCTTGTCGCTCCGGTTGCAAGCACATCAGTTGGTGAAGCTCCCTGGTCAATTTCTGTGCTGGAGAACTGTCTTCATTGACTAAGGTTTGGTGGACATGGCCGGTGGGGGGGGGGGAGGGAGTTGGGGAGTTGCATCCCTGAGTGCAGTAAGTAGTTAGTGTATCCTTTTTCTTCCTCCTCAGAATGTCTTCTTCTTCCTCCACTGTTCCGCCTAGAAGGAAGGCTACTTCCAAAAGGAAGCATCTGGCGTGCGCTTCTTGTAGAGTGCCGCTGCCTGATGACTCCCAATATCGCTTCTGTCAGGGGTGCAGGGCCCCCTCTGTTGAAACAACTCCCAAGCGAGAGATGGTTTCCTGGGTGAAGGGGTACGTCCAGGACTCCATGAAAAGAATGGAAGCCGTCTCCCTGGCCAAGAGGCCACGGCTGGATTGCGAATTGTCCCTGCCGCCTCTGGAAAAGCTGCGCCTCAGGGATGTGGAGTCATCTTCTAGTACGAAGGAGGAGAAGGAGATTTTTCCCCTGGACAAAATGTCCAGAGTATTCAAGACCCTAAGAATCAGAGACCGGGAAGGCGGGGAAGGCTCTAGCCGTAGGTCTCGTACCTTCAGGCCCTCTTCGGAGATGCTCCGCCTGATGGAGGGCGAATGGAGGCACCCGGAGAGATCCTTTGCGCCATCCACACGCTTCAAGGCACTTTTTCCCGTCTCTGAGAGTCAACTAAAGGCGTGGGGTCCCCCGCCAAAGGTGGACGTCGCCGTGGCCAAGTTATCAAGGCGCTCCATCCTTCCATCAGAGGACGGCTCGGGCCTCAGGGACCCCATGGATCGCCGAGTCGAAAGATCTTTGAGGCGTGTATATTCGTCCGCCTCTGCCCAGGCCTCTTTGGGCATGGTCGCGAATGAGGTAGCAACTGGCTTATGCGCAGAACTGTCATCCCTGGCCAAGGACATCGATTCCGGCGTGGATCGTGATGATCTCCTCACGGCAGTGTCCGACATCACGCTGTTGGTGGATCACCTGACAGAAGCTACCCATTTTCAGACCCGTCTGGCGGCTAGATCCATGGCACTGGCTACTGTGGCTCGCCGACCCCTATGGCTGAAGCCCTGGAAGGCTGACCTTACTTCCAAAAATAGCCTCTGTGGTCTCCTCTTTGAGCCCGGACGGCTGTTCGGAAGGGAGCTCGACCACATCATGGAAGGCTGGGCCGACTCCAAGGGCAAGAACCTGCCACAGCCCCTTGAAGGTCGGAGTACCTCCTTTCGAGGAAGAGGCACTCGAAGAGGCACCAGAGGCCACCGGCGATCTGGGAAAGGAAGAGATCGGGGCTCATCTCGTGGCCGTAAGAATGCCCCCTTCTAATTCCCTCTCAGTACACCCCCCCCCTTCCTACACCCCCCCTCCCCTGGGGTGGGCGGTCATCTTTCCCACTATGTGGAGGCCTGGCGGCAGAATATTCGGGACCCCTGGGTCATCCAGATGATCCAGGAAGGTAATAAAATTAATTTTGTTTCCCAGCCGCCAGAGAAGATGGTAAGAACCCGCCCTCTTCAGGGCCCCAAACAACTTCATCTGGAGAAATTGATTCAGGAGTACGTGGACAAGGCCGCGCTAGAGATGGTTCCTCGCACAGAACAAGGCACAGGCGTCTACTCTCCAGTCTTCTTGGTCCCCAAGCCATCAGGCGAGTGGCGTATGATCATCGATCTCAGGTATCTGAATCACTTCATCCGCAGGCTGCGGTTTCGCATGGAAACCATAAGGTCAGTACTACCTTTCATGCACCCTGGAGATCACTTCGTCACTCTGGACCTGAAGGACGCCTACCTCCACGTACCCATCTTTCTGGCACACCGAAAGTTCCTAAGGATTGCCGTAGACATACAGGGGAAAGAGGCGCACTTCCAGTTCGCAGCCCTCCCGTTCGGCATATCCTCCGCCCCCCACACCTTCACAAAGGTCATAGCTCCGGTCGCTGCCGCCCTGCGCCTTCAAGGCATATTCATAGTCCCGTACCTGGACGACTGGCTTCTGAAGGCTCATTCAAAGGAGGTTCTTACCACGCAGGTGCAGACCGTCGTAGCTCTACTAGACAAGCTGGGGTGGCTGGTAAACTGGCAGAAGTCAGTGATGGTGCCATCAACACGAGTTCAGTTCCTGGGACTTATTCTAGACTCTCTCAACATGACGGTCTCTCTACCCTCTCCTCGCAAAAGGAAAATTGCTCGGGGGGCACATCATTTGTCTTCCACACGGAAGGTCACCATCAGGACGGCGATGAAGGTCCTCAGATTGATGTCCGCTGCCCTAGATGCAGTTCCTTGGGCCCTATGGCATATGCGCCCTCTACAGAACGAGATCTTGAGAGTCTGGAATCACAGTCCTTCAGGTTTACAGAAGCCAATCCAGTTAACCATCAGCACCCGGCAAACCTTGCCCTGGTGGACCCATCTGCGAGATGGGAAGTCCTCGGTCCAGCCCGCCTGGACCCTGTTGACTACAGATGCCTCCCTCACAGGCTGGGGAGCTCATCTGGGGGAGACCCCGGTTCAAGGTACATGGAATCAGCGGGAGAGGACGCACTCATCCAACTGGCGCGAGCTTACCGCAGTTCATCGAGCCCTTCTGTCATTTGCACCACTTCTACGAGGGAAAGCGGTCAAAGTAAGATCAGACAATCTGACGACAGTCCACTATATCAACAAGCAGGGAGGAACCAGGTCCCCCTCGCTCATGCAAGTCACCAACCTGATCTTCTCCTGGGCAGAACAAAACCTCTCCCAGCTGGCCGCGGTACATATCCAGGGCCGCCTGAACATCCTAGCGGACCAACTCAGCAGAGGCCGGCCGACCGCAGGCGAATGGTCCCTGAACCAGGACATCTTCCACTACCTGACCAGGAGGTGGGGTCTCCCCGAGGTGGATCTGATGGCCACCCAACACAGTGCCAAAGTAGAAAGGTTTTGCTCCCTGTACCGGGAAGACAACCCTTTGGCTGTGGATGCCCTGTCAATACCAAGGAAGTTTCTATCTGGCATACGCGTTCCCTCCCATCCCGATGATACCGAAGGTATTGGCGAAACTCAGGCAGGACCAGACTTCGGCAATAGTGATCATGCCGTTCTGGCCAAAAAGGGCATGGTTCACCGACCTTATCCTTATGAGTCGGGGGAACTACTGGAGGCTTCCACCAGTCAGGAACCTGGTGTCACTGAACAGTCGGCCGTGCCTGGGCCTAGACAAATTCAACCTCACTGCCTGGAGGCTAACCGCGCCATACGCGCAGACAGAGGATTGTCCCAGGGAGTGCTAAGTACCTTAGCCCATTCAAGAGCAGAGGCAACCAATCAGAGCTACCAAAGGATCGCCCGGATATTCCGAGATTGGTGTACAGGCAGCCACCGCGATCCAGACAGAGATGCAGTCCTAGAGTTCTTACAGAACGGCTTGGAGAGAGGACTAGCACCTGCCACCCTCAAGGTTCAAGTGTCAGCTCTATCTGCTCTCCTGGAGACACGGTTATCACAAGATCCTCTTGTCAAACAGTTCCTTAGGGGGGCTGCCAGGCTCCGCCCCCAGGTACAGCCCCCTGTCCCCAGGTGGGACCTGGCCGCGGTTCTACAAGGGCTATGTGCGCCCCCCTTCGAACCATTATCTGAAGTGGACTGGAAGTACCTGTCATTTAAAGTGACCTTTCTGTTGGCAATAACCTCCGCCAAGAGGGTTGGCGAATTGCAGGCTCTAGCAGCCTCCGAACCTTTTATAACTTTCTTTCCTGACAGAGTACAGCTAAGGTTCGTCCTAGGATTCTTGCCGAAGGTACCCACACTTCGGAACACCAATCAAGTGATCACCCTACCGGGGTTCTTTCCCTCCCCTGCCACTGAGCAGGAGGAGAAGCTACACACACTGGATCTGGTAAGAGCACTACGTATCTACCTGGATCGTACAGCACCATTCCGAAGATCAGAGAATCTTCTGGTTAATGTGTTTGGCCACAATAGAGGCGCTAAAGCATCAAAGGTAACCCTGTCGAGATGGATCAGAGAAGCTATCAGCTGTTCCCTACAGGCTCAGAATCTTCCTGTTCCAGATTTCCTACGAGCCCATGCCACCCGATCAGTGGCGACATCATGGGCAGAGACACGGTTCCTCTCTCTGGAGCAGATATGTGCTGCAGCCTCTTGGAGCTCACAGCTGACTTTTGCCAAACACTACAGATTGGACTGGCGTACGGCCGATGCTACAGCATTTGGGCACTCCGTCTTGGCATCAGCCTGCCAGGAGGTCCCGCCCTAGGGGAGATAATACTTGCTAAATCCCCAGTTGTGCTGCTGTTGGGCGTAGGGGGAAAGAAAGATTATGAATGATAATCTGTTTTCCCTTAGCCCAAACAGCAGCACAAGGCTCCCTCCCTAAGAGGTGTACAGATTTTGTGTTTATCATTCATAATCTTTCTTTTTTTTACTGATTCCCATTGCAAACAATAGGAGGCAGATTCAGACTAGAATTTATAGCTCATTTGAGATGGATTTCTGCATGTGAATTAAGGCCCCTTGCAAATGAGTGGCTGCTGTCCAATGGCCATGATTGAATGGTGCGAGTGGCACATGGATGTCACGCCCGTGCACCCGCCATACTTTTGCGGCCCCATTCATTCAATGACTAGGAGCCACAAAAGCACTGTTGCAAAACTGGAGAGGAATAAGACCTGTCCTGAGTTTTGTGGCCTGGATTGTTAGCCCACACACGGTACTGTGTAATACACGGTCGTGTTTGTGGACCGACAGAAATGAATTGGTCAGTGTGCTATCCGGATAAAAGTTAGATAGGTCTGGCCCATGGTTGTCTGCAAGGGGCCTTACCCCTATGGGGGTATCTGTGGCAGAAACTGTTTAAGAGACATGTATGGTGGGTACACATTATTATGGGGGGGCACTGTATAAGAGATCTATGGCAGGCGCACACTGTTTTGGGGTCACCTCTGGCAGTCATACGCTGTAATGGAAGCATTTATGGCAGACACACAACAAAATCATCCAAACCTATTTAATATTTCCAAATGTCAGAAAATATGCAATTTTGGCAAAAAACTACATAAATACTGGAGAGAGTTTTGCTATTATAAGCTGTTTTTTAGAAAGGTGGAGAGAAGTGCTGCTCAGATGAGGATTTTCCTTTAAGCATCTGAAAATACAAACAGTTCCCTGAACACACTATGCAAATACAGTATTCACACTTGCAAACCACCTGGGGATATGTAACCGTTAACCAGCTAAGCAGCTGTAAGGGACACATGTCACTGTGATACAGACAGAGTAAGCGTCACAGCGTTTCACAGTATTTCGGTAATGGCAATTGCCTTTGTAACCATTCCAGGAATATGTCTGAGTCCATGTCACTTTCTATAGCTCCATGATGATCCGGTGGATGCTTGGAGACCTGCATAAGAGGAGCACATACTGTTGAGGCCTCACGCGGCGGAAACGCATCTTTTCCTGTTGCAGATTTTGCTACTTTTAAAATAAATAAATAAATAAAAAATAAAGCCAGGAGTGGATTGAGCAGAAGGTACAGAAGTATAAGAACTTCCTATAGCTTTCCTGTTAATTTTGTAGCCACTCCTTGCTTTGGTTAAAAAAAAAAAAAAAAACTCAATAAAAGCTCCAACAAAAAAAAGCTGCATTTCCGCAATCTGGGACCTTAGCCTGAAGGGGTTGTCCAGCACCTGAATGTAATGGATATTGATGACTTATCCACACGATAGGTCCCACACTGATTGGTGGGGTCCAATACCTGGGCTAGCTGAAGTTGCCTGCAAGCATTAGCGTAACTACCGGGGTAGCAGCTGCCACAGGGCCCAGGACATTAGGGGCCCGGTGACAGATGCTACCGCTGCGTTTTTTTTTTTTTCTTAATAGGCCGTTACGTAACTGGCCCTATTTACTTACTGAAGCTGGCAGGGGCTGGTTCAGACCCCTGAGTATAATAATCGGAGGCCCAGGAGAGGTAAGAGAACATAAAAAACACTGTTACTTACCTCTCTGCACTCCATACAGGCATTGGGCCTAGTTGTGTGATGTCCCTGTCCGTACATCATTAAAAATGGCCGACACCACCGAGGACTGCAGCGGAGCCGGGGATTGGTAAGTGACAGTGTTTTTTATGTTTGTATCCCCCCCTCGGTCTCCGATTATCATACTCTGGGGTCTGACAAGACCCCAGAGTATAATAATTGTTCATGGGTGTTAATTATTGGGCATAATACTGTGTGCAGGGGCCACAATGGGGCATAATACTGTGTACTGGGGTCAGTATGGGGCATAATACTGTGTGCAGGGGCCACTATGGGGCATAATACTGTGTGCAGGGGCCACAATGGGGCATAATACTGTGTACTGGGGTCAGTATGGGGCATAATACTGTGTGCAGGGGCCACTATGGGGCATAATAGAGCACACAGGAATGTGGTGGGGGGTCGGTCGGTCGGTCCAGGTCTTCGGTGTCGGTCAGGAAGGGGGCCCCATGTCAAAAGTTCGTAACAGGGCCCCACCATTCCTAGTTACGCCACTGCCTGCGAGTTATATGGCCGAAAGCTGTTCAGCTACGATTTGAGTGAATGGACACAGAGCTGCAGTTCCCTGACACCATCACTACAATGTACAGACCCGGAGTGGTGGTGTCAGGGAACTGTAGCTCTGTTTCCATTCACTCGAATAGGAGCTGAAAAGCTTCCGGCTGTATTACTCATATGCAGCTTCCAGCAGCCAAATCAGCTGATCGGTGCTGGGAATGGGTGTCGGATCCCTACTGAGCAGGTACTGTTGACCTATCCTCTGGATATCCTTCACATCCTGGACAACCCCAAAAGATGAAAGATTGGAGCATTTTCCCCCAGACACCTTTTTAGAGCACATGTTCATAATAACAGCCCCAACCAGTGCAACAATTAAAGCAAAGCTGTGTGAGGCAAAGGACAAGTTAATGAGCTGAGACCCCAGCGCCGGCTGCACAGAAACTATAGTGAATTTACTGTTACTGTGGTGTCAAGTACAGTCATAAAAATAAGGCAGAGAATGTGCACTAATAATATACTGTGCAGCTGTACACTTCAGTAACTGCAGATATATAATAATGGGATTATCTTAGAATTTATGAAGCAATTTGTCAGAAGGTTCTGTAGTACAGCACAGCAAAGAACAAAAGTCTAGAGACATGATCACACAGTGCAGTTATAGCACACTTGCCTTATTTTCTGTCTATTCAAAACCAGTCTGAGTTGTAGACAAAAAACACATGTGCAGAAAACACATTAGGGGAAATTTATCAAGACTAGAGTTCTGTGAGACAGTCTTAATGAAGCCCCCGATTGATGCTAAGGGGTATTCACACGGAGGAAGTTGGCGCTGATTCTGGTACGATAACTTGCGGCAGAATCAGCACTGATAAAAAGACTCCCATTTACTTGAATGGGTTCCGTTTTCCGCGCGGAACCCATTGAAATCAATGGGATAAAAAGCTTCCCATTGATTTGAATAGGTTCTGCGCAAAACACCGGAACCCATTGAAATCAATGGGAGCCCTTTATTCAGCGCTGATTCTGCCGTGGGTTATCGTGCCAGAATCAGCACCAACTTCAGAGAGCAATGCAGTCATGTAGTACCAGTAGAAAAAAGAACAGTACATGTAATATAGGCAGAGAGCAGTACAGTCATGTAGTACCAGTAGAAAGTACAGTACATGTAATACAGCTAGAGAGAAGTACAGTACATGTAATATAGGCAGAGAGCAGTACAGTCATGTAGTGACAGTAGAAAGTACAGTACATGTAATACAGCTAGAGAGAAGTACAGTACATGTAATATAGGCAGAGAGCAGTACAGTCATGTAGTACCAATAGAAAGTACAGTACATGTAATAGAGGGAGAGAGTCATACAGTCATGTAGTACCAATAGAGAGAATTATAGTAGATGTAATAGAGGCAGAGAGCAATACAGTACATACAATACAGGTAGAGAGCAGTACAGTACATATAATACAGGCAGACAGCTGAACAGCACATGTAGTACCAGTAGAGAGAAGTACAGTACATGTAATATAGGAAGAGAGCAGCACAGGACATGTAATATAGGGAGAGAGTAGTACAGTGTGTAATACAGACAGAGAGCAGTGCAGTCATGTAGTGAAGGCAGAGAGCAGTACAGTACATGTAATACAGGCAGAAAGCACTGCAGTACATGTAATACAGGTAGAGAGCAGTACAGTACATGTAGTAGAGGTAGAGAGCAGTGTAGTTCAGGTAGAGAGCAGTACGGTACATGTAGTACAGGCAGAAAGCAGTGCAGTACATGTAATACAGGGAGAGAGCAGTACAGTACATATAATACAGGCAGACAGCTGAACAGCACATGTAGTACCAGTAGAGAGAAGTACAGTACATGTAATACAGACAGAAAGCAGGGCAGTCATGTAGTGAAGGCAGAGAGCAGAACGGTACATGTAGTACAGGTAGAGAGCAGTACAGTACATGTAGTAGTAGTAGTAGTAGTAGAGAGCAGTACAGTACATGTAGTAGTAGTAGTAGAGAGCAGTACAGTACATGTAGTACAGGTAGAGAGCAGTACAGTACATGTAGTAGTAGTAGTAGAAAGAAGTACACTACATGTAGTACAGGTAGAGAGCAGTACAGTACATGTAGTACAGGTAGAGAGCAGTACAGTACATGTAGTACAGGTAGAGAGCAGTACCGTACATGTAGTACAGGTAGAGAGCAGTACGGTACATGTAGTACAGGTAGAGAGCAGTACGGTACATGTAGTACAGGTAGAGAGCAGTACGGTACATGTAGTACAGGTAGAGAGCAGTACAGTACATGTAGTAGTAGTAGTAGAAAGAAGTACAGTACATGTAGTACAGGTAGAGAGCAGTACAGTACATGTAGTACAGGTAGAGAGCAGTACCGTACATGTAGTACAGGTAGAGAGCAGTACAGTACATGTAGTACAGGTAGAGAGCAGTACAGTACATATAGTACAGGTAGAGAGCAGTACAGTACATGTAGTACAGGTAGAGAGCAGTACGGTACATGTAGTACAGGTAGAGAGCAGTACGGTACATGTAGTACAGGTAGAGAGCAGTACGGTACATGTAGTACAGGTAGAGAGCAGTACGGTACATGTAGTACAGGTAGAGAGCAGTACGGTACATGTAGTACAGGTAGAGAGCAGTACGGTACGTGTAGTACAGGTAGAGAGCAGTACGGTACATGTAGTAGTAGTAGAGAGAAGTACAGTACATGTAATACAGGCAGACAGCAGTATAGTACATATAGCATAGGTAAAGAACATTATCTATCTATCTAGAGAGATGTATACTACAGATAGAGAACATCACAATACAAGTAGTATAGATAGATAATAAATTTACATGTAGTTCAGGTATAGAGTCTCATAGCAGATGTAGTACAATGTGGGAAGTACATGTAACTATCTTCTAACCACAAGAACACTGAGCAAAACATAAGCCTTATTAAAAAAAAAAATGATGGCCTTCTTTCCTATAGCTGTTCACGCCAGCAATTATTACAATATTTTTTCCCATTTATTTATTTATTTATAGAAACCAAGGGTATAATGACACAATTAAGAATATTGGGTGCTATGTAACATTCAACCAGCATCCATGATCTTCTCGCAGCAGTCATTTTGAACAGCCATTTCTATTGAAGTAGTGGTCCCCAAACTGTGTCCCTCCTGCTGTTACTTTATTAGGCGCCCTTCAGGTTTTCTAATAAATAATCTAATGATTTATTTTTGTAAGGTAAGGGCAGGTTCACACTTGTGCCCGGTCTCCGCTCTGCAGGTTTCCATTTCCTGCCCGAGAAACTGGACAGGAGACGGAAACCGGAAGGTAGTTTTCAAACCCATTCATTTGAATGGATTTGCAAAGTGTCCACCCACGAGCGTCTTCTGCTCTCCGCGGCGAAAAAGAGTGTCCGGTGGAAGAAAAAAAAAAAAAAAAAAAGGTTTCGCTGCAGAGACCAGAAGATGCTCACGGGCGGACACTGAATGCCGGGTTTCCGTCTCCTGTCAGCAGAAGACGGAAACCCACAAAATGGAGATCGGGCACTGGTGTGAACCTGCCCTAAGTCATATAAGGTCAGGTTGTTGTATAGCAAAAGGGGCAATAGCTTAGGGCGATTAATGTTGTCTGCCATGATCCTATAGACATTAGCAGTCACCCAACTCTTCTGTGAAGGCTGTGGCACTTCTCATGGCCCCCAGAATACTTGCAAACTATTTTTTTCCTCTCATTGTCTATACAAGGGGAATAAAAAAAACCTCATGAGCATTTACAGCAATTGTATAGTGCACGTGTTGCCCTGTTTTAGAGCCAGGGATCCTGAGCAGAGGCCAGCACATGAACTACATCATTACATGTTATATAGGGTCACCTTTTCCTTGACATAGCTTTGACACATATCTGTGCCCTGGCTAATGGAGGGACTAACCTCTATGGTACCTATAAGTCCTAATAAGTGGACAAAATATCCCCACCCCCTTCAATTTTCACTGCTTAAGTAAACAGCACAAGCATCTGTGCTTTAACAATATTTGCCTCACTGGTCTCCTGCTGATCCCCATTCTTACGCTAGTCTTTACTTCATAGTCCTTCTCAACAAAACACTGGCGGCTGTGGTGACCGCCTCAGCCACGGATTGGCCGATTACTTTGTTTGTGCCGAGGATTACAAAGCAGAGGCCATCTCAGGCTGCAATAAAACAGGTGTTCATTTTAAATATCAATCTAGAACTGAATTGTAGATTTCTTCGCAGAATCACACATCTAAATGCTAAATTAGAAGTAAAAAAAAAAAAAAAATTAAACCAGAAATCGCAGAAATGTCTAAAATGTACCAAAAATCTGCAAATAAATTATCCATGTCATAATCTTCATTAAAATTTAAAAGGTGATGTCTCACTGTAACATGGTCTACTGGTAGAATAGAAGTCCCCAGTCATTTGTAGGATAGGTCTGGCCGCCGATTACTTGGTACTAGGCCACACAATGACCATTCCAAGGAGGATGAGAACACGAGGGGGTCTGACGCACAAAGACCACTTCTATGGTGCTGCATCTTCTCTGCACTCAGTCACATTTTCTCCTGTGTACCTTTCAGGGTCCTAATGACCAATAAGCCACTATCTTACCCAGAAATTTCTTCCTGACCTCCACAGCCTTCTGACAACCAATCACTCCCTCCCCAGTAAAAATGGTCTTGCATGAAACTGGTCTGTTGGGCAAACAAGTTTGGAGGCTGGTGGGATAGACGACAAGTGTCGCATTTCTGGGACCCCAATTATTCATGAAATTGGGGGTCTCGTTACCCATTTAAAAAAAAAAGTGATATGTTCCAACAGTCCTTCTCTATGGGACTGAAAGACACTGTACTGTGCCAGCTTTTTTAATCCCATAAAATCTGAATAAAGCAGCAGTGCGTAAATCCTACTAAGGGCTCGTTCGCACGGGGCAAGAGGGGGCGGATTTTAGCACGGAATCCACATCATAATACGCCCCCGCACAATGGTGGTCGATGTAGAACGCTAGCGTCCTTTTTTTCCGCTAGCGGCATGTTGCCGCTAGTGGAAAAAAGCGAGCTGCCATTTCTTCAGGCAGATTCCGTGGCTGAATCAGGCACAGTGTCTGCCTCGCGACAACACCCTCTGGACTAAGCCCATTCATTTGAGCCTAATGCAGAGCGGAAAGTCACAACGGGATGCCGTGCACGGAATATGCACACGCATAAATGTGTGTGAACTAACCCTAATACAGTATTATAAATGTGAAAGTTTGCTTGGAAGTTTGTTAGTTAATCACAAAAAAACGGCTGAATGGACTTGGATGAAGTTTGGCACATAGTTTGTAACCTCGATTAACACAACAGCTATTTTTTATCCCGGGAAATGACATGGCTTCACAACTGTTATGAATTTATGTTCACATCCTATATTACACTGCTCTTGCAGCAGCTCATCTCTCTATGTAAACACTCAGCTAATCCTCAGTGGATTCTGTACCTGCATTTGCATATTATCTGATCTGGTCCAGGCAGTGCTGACACACTGGATGGGAAAACACCTTTAATCCAAATTGGCAGTTTGCTACTTTTAAACATGCCGGGAAAAAGAAAATCTAATTTGTCGCAAACAGCGACAGCTATGAAGGTAGCCAGAGTCACAGAATTCTCCTCAAGCGGAGCGGAGGGTGATCATCGAGGCCAACAAGATGCTCATTATATGGCGTCCCAGCGAGTTGCTGAGATGTCGGAACAATTACAGGCACGGCGTGAGGAACAAGTACAGCAGCAGGACAGCTTAAGAGCTGCTGAAACACTGGAGCAGGCAAACCTTCGATGGCAGCAATTTGCTAAATATAGGCAGATCATCGACGCTAACAACATGCAGACGAAGTTGTGGGCAGAGGTTAACTAAATATAAATGGAGGACAGAACATTCCCATTTTTGTCATCAAAGGGAGATTCTAGTGGTGGGACCCCAAGTGATCAGAAAACGTTGATAGGTGACAAGTTGGTAAGGTCAGACATCCACTTATGATAACATCAACACTAAACAGATTATGAGTCATTAACATATCATGTAGTTTGTTCAGGTGTCAAACGCTGAAGGTATGTGAAATTCAAAGAAAACACCGGTGGTAATAAAAAAATTGTCTTTACTTAGAAGCAATCAGAATGTCAACAAAACATTTGCAACTTTTTTTTTTCATTTTTTTTGCAATTACAGAGTGGTATTCAGTTAAACAGAACAACAATTATGATGCTAAGACAACTGAAGATGAAATGATCTACATCCCTATATAACTAATCTGTGCTGTGCACAACATGAACCTGCTCAAATTCCCATGCCAATTTACAACCCCCGTCCTGTACCAGGCAAGGTTAGTGGCCTTTGAAAACCACAAAAAAGAGGGGTAAATAAAAAGGAAAAAAAAACAAAAAACAGGGAATTCTAAAGACACAGCTGGTAGTGTGTTAACTATACAAAATAAAATAAAAGGGAAATAAAGGACACTGTACAGTTTAAAAACAAATCTTACACATTCTTATATTGGATTTGTTTTCGTCTTTAAAAATGAGTGAGCTGTGTACAGGGGGGTTAAATGCTATATAGACGAAATAAAAAAACAAAAAAAAAAACAAACAGAAAAACACCCATAAAGATGCTCATTCGTCATCCTCATCGTCCTCCTCTTCTTCCTCGTCCTCCTCCTCGTCTTCCTCTTCATCGTCGTCATCATCATCCTCTGCTTTCTTGCTTTTCTCGGGCTTAGCAGGAGCCTTTTTTCCTGTATCTACTTTGCCTTTAGACCGATATGATGCCATATCCTATTAAAAAGAAGAAAAAAATAATAATTAAGAATTAATTTAATATCAGATTGGTAGGGGTGTGTTTCTTGGCCTGTGGCATTCGTGTGATGAATGTAAGTTGAGTGCTTATAACGGGGTACTTGGAAGCACAGAGAATTGTGGTGTAGGTCTATCATCACATACACTTCCATATAGGCCTGGAAGACCATATAGATGGGAAAACAGGAGTGTATTCTGTTAGAATATCCACTACATAATCGAGTTACATATTTGCGCATCAATGTGTATCTAGGATAGAAAAGAATGTTCCTCAAGAAACCAAAGTAGTGGACAAAGCAAGTTTTGTGGTTACACAGTGCCACCTTCAGCATAAAGCCATGGTGAGCAGTGCTATACGTACAACACACTATACTCCATAGCATGCCATTGGAAAAGTAGAACCACCTCACATTATCATTTCACGTCACGTATCGGGCAATATTGGCGTGTCTAGGGAAGGCTTTATTCACACTGGTTTCCTCTGGTGCCTGATCACAACAGATTAGATTATCCCTTAGGCGGCTTTTATACAGTAATAAATGTGTTCTTTTGCACTTGGATTATGGTCAACGGCGTCTGAAAACATCTACAATACCTAAAACGCCTATGGTTCATTAGAACTGCAGCCTACGGTGTACTAAGTAGAGAACTGCAGGAGGTCCAGGTATTGCATTGGTAATTCAAAGAAAAAGTTACCTGTATTATAGCTGACTAAAACTGGTCTAAGGCTCTGTTCATACTAGAGACCTGACAGGTCAGAACTAGGAGGCAGCCCCCTGGCATAGCTAATAGGCAGTGTACTGAGCAGTCAGCTTCCAACTCCATAAACTGTGCAGATCATGGGGATGCCAAGTGTTGGACTCCAACCAATATGATACCGATCTCCTATCCTAAGGGTAGGCCAGCAATATACAGCCTTGGAAACCTTGACATTGAGTTGCAGCAGGTTTACGCTTCCATTATTTTTGTTGGCAAGAACAGCAATGCAGACTACAATGGGGCAGGCTTACTAAACTGGTTTTAGGCCATATTTATCGCTTCAGCTCATGATGTATGATACACTTGCTGCATCTTGTGAGAAATGAAACCCGACTGGATTCCTATGCAGCAAAATTTTTGGGAACTGTGTATTTTATTGATATGAGTAAGGGGCATACTATGAAGCCCCGAAACGCGTAAGCTACTATCTTTGTATTACTCAGTGGATCCATTTTTGTAATCATTTTATTTTTTATGAAGTAAAAGTGAAGTTTTAATTTTTAAAAAAATCTTTCTGGCGCTGGATATCTTATTTTCTTCGGTTCCATCATCGTGCATTTGCATCCTCTCCAGTCGGGGATTTATCCGCAGCAGCCTTCAATCAAGTATGTTTCCATTCCTTTCTATTTAAAGGGGTTTGAGCGGTTCTTTTGTTATATTTTTATTTTATTGATACTCTGTGACGAGTCACAAAATACATAATTATGGTTTAGGGCATGTAAATTGTCTTTTAGGTGCAAATTGAGCCAGAAAACTGGCACATGTAGCTCAGCAAATATCCCTAAGCATGTCACTCAGTGACAAAAACACAACTTCATGGAGATACTAAACCCTATAAGCTGTTTAAAGAACTTGTGGCACTTTGGTGAGCCCCACTTATCAGGCCAATGACATCACAGTCATTGATCACATGGTGATGATGCAGCCCTGTCCCATTAAAATGATTGGAGTTGAGCAGCAATACTAAGAACAGCCACAATACAATGTGTGGCCCTGTACTTGGTTAGCAGAGAAGAGGCCACAACAGTCATTATCATAGTCCAGGAAAACCCCTTTATATATGGCGCTACGACAACTTGAGGGTGAAGACTTTCCTAAACGTGAAAGTTTGCGGAGTTGCTTATGAGCAATTAAAAAAAAAAAAAAGTCACGTGACAGAACCCAGACCGTATGGGGTCACCCCAACAAATCAATAAGGCATGATTTGGTCACAATTCTTACAATACAGATTGAAAGTTACCTTCTTGTACTTCTCCTTCAGTTTGGAAGCTTTCTTTTCATAAGGCATCTTGTCTTCTGATGAAGTGTTATTCCACATCTCTCCTAGTTTCTTGGCCACATCTCCAATAGTCAGACCTGGATGTTCTCCTTTGATCTTAGGACGGAACTCGGAGCAGAACAAGAAGAAAGCCGATCTGTAGAAAGCAAGTGTTGTAAGTAGATGCATCTACACAAAGAAAAACTTCACCACTGTGGACTTTCTCAGCGCAAAATCTTTAACTCACGGTGGTCTCTTTGGTGCATTTGGATCCTTAAACTTCTTTTTTGTCTCTCCTTTAGGTGGTATGTAAGTTTTCATTTCACTCTCATAGCGGACCTTGTCTGCTTTCGCCATATCTTCAAATTTTCCCTTCTCTTTAGCAGACATGGTCTATCGGAGAAGAGATAAAACTCAATATACAGAAGTGGACTGCCACGTGAAACAAATTCTGTAATAAATGTACTGTAACAAGCAATGGGATGCGGCATGTACAGTATTATTTTTATGCTCAGAGCATACATTTGTAGCTAGAGTTGAGTTTAAGGTGACTGGATTGCCAGCGACATCATGAATATTTTACCTTCCATCGTTCTGAGCACTTCTTGGAGAATTCTGCAAAGTTTACAGATGCATCAGGATGCTTCTTCTTGTGCTCTTCTCTGCACGTCTGCACAAAGTAAGCATACGAGGACATCTTTCCTCTGGGCTTCTTGGGATCACCTTTCCCCATTTTAATAATGTTCTGTAAGAAAAGAAATGTAGACATTTGTAAACTGCTCTGCAAGCTCCATCCAGCTAGGTTAGTACAGACAAGTGGATTGCAGTATTTTTGCCTTTGTGGATGCTTTAGCAGGACTGGACCTCAGCAAGAGATTAAGTAGTGATAGTTTCCTTAGGTAAAGTTTTTCCTTTTGCCATCAGATGAGATTTACTTCCATGTTTTGCAAAACATAATACATTTCATATGCACACAACCTGTATTTCTGTTATCTATAGAGGTGAAATTTTCACAGTCTGTCTTGTGATATGAGGTGACCGACTGTGAAAGAGTCAGTAGAGCAGCGCCTAACACATGCAGGAGTTGGTGGTTAAAGGTCCTCTAAGTCATCGCTCCACTTGCTTTTAGGAAACTAACACGGTCATTCCCAAAGTCTTATAGAAGTGAGTGGAGCAATGGCCAAGTATGATCACCTCATTCACGTTGGGCCTTAGGGACCTCCCTCTCTATGATCAGCGGTCAGACACTTATCTTACCCTGTGAATAGGGCATCAATGTTGTTAGTGGGAAAACAAGTGCTGTGTTAAGAGACTTTTGGCTAGTGGTTTACAATTTTTTTTTTTTATTTTAACAAAAACAACATTGCCCCCAGTTTAGTAGTAAATGTCGATGAAGAGATTGTTTACAGGAATGATCCGACAAGGCACATCACGACCGTCTTAAATCAAATGTGTATCGCCAGCTTAATTCTTGAAAGGACTCCTGGATGAGACAGTGAGAATCCTCATTACCCGGCCCAAACAGTGACTGACGCCTTCCCTATAAAATAGTGATACAGGGAGAGAGAGCTGACACTCTCTGGGGGGGGGGGGGGGGGGGAATCAAGACTCTGGTTTTCTAGGAGTCTTGTCAGGGGTTTTACAAAGAAACCCTGCTCCAAATCAGAGCTCAGCTTCTCTCTCTCTCTATCATATAACCCTATATATCACACAGATCAGCTTCTCTCCTCTGTCATATTACCTCTATATATACAGAGCTCAGCTTCTCTCCTCTATCATATAACCCTATATATCACAGAGCTCAGCTTCTCTAAGCTTCTCTCCTCTATCCTATAACCCTACATATCACAGAGCTCAGCTTCTCTCCTCTATCATATAACCCTATATATCACAGCTCAGCTTCTCTCCTGTCATATTACCTCTATATATACAGAGCTCAGCTTCTCTCCTCTATCATATAACCCTATATCACAGCTCAGCTTCTCTCCTGTCATATTACCTCTATATATACAGAGCTCAGCTTCTCTCCTCTATCATATAACCCTATATATCACACAGCTCAGCTTCTCTCCTCTATCATATAACCTATATATCACAGAGCTCAGCTTCTCTCCTCTATCATATAACCCTATATATCACAGAGCTCAGCTTCTCTCCTCTATCATATAATCCTATATATCACACAGATCAGCTTCTCTCCTCTGTCATATTACCTCTATATATACAGAGCTCAGCTTCTCTCCTCTATCATATAACCCTATATATCACAGAGCTCAGCTTCTCTAAGCTTCTCTCCTCTATCCTATAACCCTACATATCACAGAGCTCAGCTTCTCTCCTCTATCATATAACCCTATATATCACAGCTCAGCTTCTCTCCTGTCATATTACCTCTATATATACAGAGCTCAGCTTCTCTCCTCTATCATATAACCCTATATCACAGCTCAGCTTCTCTCCTGTCATATTACCTCTATATATACAGAGCTCAGCTTCTCTCCTCTATCATATAACCCTATATATCACACAGCTCAGCTTCTCTCCTCTATCATATAACCTATATATCACAGAGCTCAGCTTCTCTCCTCTATCATATAACCCTATATATCACAGAGCTCAGCTTCTCTCCTCTATCATATAATCCTATATATCACACAGATCAGCTTCTCTCCTCTGTCATATTACCTCTATATATACAGAGCTCAGCTTCTCTCCTCTATCATATAACCCTATATATCACAGAGCTCAGCTTCTCTAAGCTTCTCTCCTCTATCCTATAACCCTACATATCACAGAGCTCAGCTTCTCTCCTCTATCATATAACCCTATATATCACAGCTCAGCTTCTCTCCTGTCATATTACCTCTATATATACAGAGCTCAGCTTCTCTCCTCTATCATATAACCCTATATCACAGCTCAGCTTCTCTCCTGTCATATTACCTCTATATATACAGAGCTCAGCTTCTCTCCTCTATCATATAACCCTATATATCACACAGCTCAGCTTCTCTCCTCTATCATATAACCTATATATCACAGAGCTCAGCTTCTCTCCTCTATCATATAACCCTATATATCACAGAGCTCAGCTTCTCTCCTCTATCATATAATCCTATATATCACACAGATCAGCTTCTCTCCTCTGTCATATTACCTCTATATATACAGAGCTCAGCTTCTCTCCTCTATCATATAACCCTATATATCACAGAGCTCAGCTTCTCTAAGCTTCTCTCCTCTATCCTATAACCCTACATATCACAGAGCTCAGCTTCTCTCCTCTATCATATAACCCTATATATCACAGCTCAGCTTCTCTCCTGTCATATTACCTCTATATATACAGAGCTCAGCTTCTCTCCTCTATCATATAACCCTATATCACAGCTCAGCTTCTCTCCTGTCATATTACCTCTATATATACAGAGCTCAGCTTCTCTCCTCTATCATATAACCCTATATATCACACAGCTCAGCTTCTCTCCTCTATCATATAACCTATATATCACAGAGCTCAGCTTCTCTCCTCTATCATATAACCCTATATATCACAGAGCTCAGCTTCTCTCCTCTATCATATAATCCTATATATCACACAGATCAGCTTCTCTCCATCATATCCTGCTCAGTCAGAACAGCAAATATTAGCTGAGATTGAGAACAATGGGTTAGATAAACTAATAACCATGCACCAGAATTTGATGCTATTTGTGTCAAATACTTAAAAAACAAAAAAAACAAAACATGACCTGCTTTTCCCCTCAGGCCCGATTCACATCTGTGTTCAGGGAGTCCACTTGGGGACCCCACCCCCAAAAGTAAACTTTGGACCCCATAGACCAGTGATGGCGAACCTTTTAGAGACCGAGTGCCCAAACTGCAACCCAAAACCCACAAAATTTTCGCGGAGTGCCAACACGACAATATAGACTTAATACTATGCGGATCCACAATTGCGGACAGTTACTGACCAAAAATTACAGTCATGTGGGGCTTTACAGAGCTTTCAATAATACAAACAACGTTGTACTGAAATGTAAAGGTCTCGGCATTTGGTACTTTGAACAATTAATTTTCACTATTTACATCGCACAGGATCTGTTTTATAGTTACCGTGTAATATTCTTACATCCTGTACTAATATCACGTCTGCTATAAAACAGATACTGTGTGATATAAATAGTGAGGGGACCCCAGACAGTATTATATGCTCTGCAGTGGGCCCACCACACAATATTATATTCTCCACAGTACCACAGTAGCCCCCCAGTGTTATATGCTCTGCAGTAGGTGTCCCCCCCCCCCCCCACAGGATTATATGCTCCACAGTGGCATCCACACACAGTATTGTGTGCTTATAAATAGGCCCCCCCCCCAGTATTATATGCTCTTTAGTACACCCCCCAGTATTATAAGCCACCCCAGTATTATAAGCCCCCCAGTATTATACACTCCCCCCAGTATTATAAGCCCCCTCATTATTATACACTCCCCCCAGTATTATACACCCCACCCAGTATTATAAGCCCCCCCAGTATTATACACTCCCCCCAGTATTATACACCCCACCCAGTATTATAAGCCCCCCCAGTATTATAAGCCCCCCCAGTATTATACACTCCCCCCCAGTATCATACACCCCACCAAGTATTATAAGCGCTCCCCCCAACATCATATACACAGTGAGCCACTCTCATACTCACCCCTGAAGAGCCGCCGGCATCCACCTTCTTGTCACTGGCGGCGCTGATGACGTCATCGCGCCCGCGTCGGGGCAGAGGTCAAACTCTGCAGCCAGTGTAGGCCGCGGTCGCGCGATCCGCGGCCTACCCTGACAGCTTTCAGCTGTATGTGCATTTGCACATACAACTGAAGGCAGTGATCACTCATCAACGGGGAATCCTGTACCGGATTCCCTGTTGGTGAGCGATCCGGGCGACCGCACGCGTGCCAGCATGGAGGGCTCTGCGTGCCCTCTCTGGCACGCGTGCCATAGGTTCGCCATCACTGCCATAGACTATAATGGGTCTGTGCAGAACTTTTCACTTTTCTGTCTGCATGTTTCATGCGAAAACTGAGCAAAAAAAAAAAAAAAAAAATCACAGGAACCCCATTATAGTCTATGGAATCCAGCGGTTTCCCATGTAACCGCTTTTTAATGCGCATAGGTTTCCGTTCGAGGGGTCCCCAAGCAGACTCCCCCTAACAAAGATGGGAATAGAGCCTCACTTTGTGGGTTTTGGACAGTTTCTCATGGTTTGTGTGTCTGGTATGACAGGTTGGAGGGGCTTATTGAGAAGGGGTGGGGTTTAATATGCAAAATAGTTAGCCAGAAATGTAACCAAGTTTTTCTCAAACTCTAAACCAAATCATAAAAGTAAGTAAGATTTTCAAAGAGCATTGGGTACTTTGGAAAATTTGGTACATTTTCTGACTATCTAGTCTGCACGGTCTAAAAGTTACACAATATTAATTTATCTGCTGCACAATTTTATATATCGGGCAACGATTGGCCATCACATGTGGCTGCGGTTTCACTGCGTGCGGTCAATCACACCTTGAAAGGAACACTTTAAATCTAGGACACATCAACCAAACTCCCCCTGTAATCTATAAAATGCTTAAAAATGTTACATTGGCAAGTTGTTACTCTATATTAAATGCTTCTTTTATAAGCGTCCAAACATCCTGGCATGTTACATTATTTCCAGCATGTCAAAATTATAATCCTAAAATAGTATAACAAGCAAGTTGTGCGCTCAGCCCGGAAATCTTATGTGCTGGGAATAATTCAAATGTTACCCTCCCCCCATATCCCGTGATGGACCACATGTGATGCAAGAACTGGAAGCCCAATAGATAATACGGAGGATGTAAGTGAGATTTTTCTTTCTTTGTGGTGGCATGCCACATCTCCACATGCAATGGCAGGACATGCTAGACACATCCATATGACAGCTAAAGCAATGTCTGGCATAGACATAACACCACTTTTAGGGCTCATGTGTCAGTAACACATAGGAGTGCTTTCAGGCCTGTATTACAGAGGTCAATGTGAAACTACAATTACAATAATTATACCTAAAAGGGCTTCACCACATTTGTCACCCTCCCCACAAACTGCTGGACCTATATTGCTGACCTAAGAGGGTGCATAACTGAGTTTTAATATGCCACACATGTCTATGCTAACTAGATGCCAAGTATCAGGGCATTCAAGTTCACACCATTATATAAAAGATTACGATGCTGTAAATTACATTCAAAGCAGCCGACACATTGACCAGAATTCTCAACCTGATCATGGGCAGGTGAAACAACCCATAAACACATCAGAGGGGTTCCAGGACCTCAATACTAATGCCCTTTCCTTCCCAAGGAAACATCCAAAAACCCCTTTGTGACCCTGATTCACTCTCAATTTGACTACTGTAACCCCACGCTAACCAGTCTGCCCCCATTAAACTCTCCCCTCTCCAATTCATCCTAAATGCAGCATCCAAGATCATCCTTCAATCTAAATGTTAGGCTGATGCCTCTGGATTATACCAGTCACTACACTGTCCACTATAGAATACAGTGGATATTTATCACCCTCTTCCACCTATGCTCTCTGTTCTGCCAAAGTTTCAAGACTAACATCCCCATAAGCCTAACTTCGCACTCCTACCTCCGAGACTTCCCCTGAGTTGCATCAGTTCTCTGGAATGAACTACCCTGGATGATCAGATTCCACAAGTGCACCTTAAAAACACATCTCTTTACGCAGGCCTATAAAACTTGCTAATTTAACACTTAGTCGCCTCCAAACTAACCATTCCTCATTCACCATTCCCTCTTCATGATCCCACAGGACTTGGGGCCTTCATCTAAGTGCAAGTGTGAACATCCAAACACTTTTAATCTCTACATAGAAAGACAATGCCTGGTGTATAGTAATGTATTATTATCCACGTGGGCTGAGCTTGCCCTACTACATATTGTGCACAAAAGTGTAATTCCCATACACATAGTCCCATACACTTAGCCATAATGTAAGTCCGCAAATGAGGGTTTTCAATTGCGGACACATTATATTCAGTGCGGTCTCTTACACCACCGGATATTTTAAACGTGGTGTGCCAGGCCGCAACTGAGGTCTGCACTTTATAGAGCATGACCGCAAAGGCTGTTAATTCACCGCATGGACTCGCCCATACAACTCTATGGGCAAGTGCGGCAGGACACGGGCATCTGCAGTGTCTATGTCACTGATCAGCAACTTGCAGTCTGTAAAATCAATACGGTCGTGTAAGACCAGCCTTACAGTGTTGGCAAACAGCTGATCGGAAGGGGAGCCAAGAGTCAGACACCCACTGATCTGATAATGATGACCTCTTATTTTCCAATATGCTGATTTCTAAGATTTCTGCTTGAAAGCACTGAATAGGAAGAATGAGAAATAGACCTCAAGTATAAAAACACTAACAATTTTTAGTTATATAACCTTTTGGTGTAAACAGAGCACACAAAGAGGTTTTCCGACTCCAAATAGATTTTTTATACTCATTAGCTGTCAGTGGATCGGCTGATCTTTGTGGGGTCTAGGTGTCAGATCCCCACAAATCACATATTGATGACTCATCCTAGGGATACGTCATCAGTATGAGAACACCTAAAGTAATTAATTAATAATTATATAATTTTATATGTATTTTGCTGCAACTCTGACTGTATGACTTCCACTTCATAGCCTGAAAAGAAGGGTCTAAAAATACACCAAATTCATCATCCAGCATACGTAATCGAAAACTTCAGCTCATCCTGTCTGGTATAAAACTGCCTAAATGTATACTTTTTTTGGTTTTTATTTATGATTATAAAATTAAAGATTTCTCATTGAAACTTGATTTCTTCTTTTTTTTTTCCTCTTCTAGGTTCCCAAGCACTGGAGTTTACGGGTCACTTACCACCCATCCTAGTCTTATTTATCAATTGTGATTATTATTTTTTTTAAGGGTGTTCTCCCACAAAGTAAACTCAGCGGGACCTTTCTCTGTCTCCAAATTCAAACAGGTTGAGTGTTGGCGAGATGGGTGGTGGTCATCGAAGTGAATGGGAGCTCCGACCATCGCCAGTTACTCCGCTTGGCTTTGGTCAGGCTTAATTGTGCAGCGGGACAAAGGCCCTGCTCAGTTCACATCATGGTACAACCCCTTTAACTCGCATGCTCTGCCCTTAACATTAGACTCTGTTCACATCTGTTTTGTCATCTCTGCCAGTAACCTCTGTTGCAGATTGTTACATTTTGCTAGAAAAAAAAAAAAAAAAATACAAAGCTATCCCCCCCCCCCCCCCCCGACTAAAGTTTATAGATTCCCTGATGGAACACATTATAAATTAATATCTATGGAGAAAATAAATAAATAAATCTACATATATATATATCTCTGTGGTGATATACAAGTCATCACATTTGTTTTTTATTCTCCCCATATAGAACATAATTTATGACACTGATGTGAATGAAGCCCAAGAAAAACTTGGAAGAACATTTACTTGCCTTACATACAAGGAGAATTTTAAGAAAATAACTACACTAGACCAGCTCCATGTAGGGATTTTCAGTTTGTTTTACCTGCTGGTTGTCACGCAAGTGAGCAGTGTTTGGACATATACCTTTCTAGTACCACTTTGGCTCACTTACGGCCCTTTTCCAATACATGGGACCGGATTGCCTAAGCTCACCTTGGATCAATGTTATCATTTTTCCACTGCCAAAAGTACCACAAAATACCTGATACTGCCTTTTTGGTACCTGCAAGAACAGAGTAATTGTTTCTTGTCACCATAGATGACAACCAGCAACATGAAGTGGTTTACTTTCTAAAAATGTCAAGTTGAGATAAACCTGAGTCTGTCCGTTATTATACAGTAGCCTAGTCCTCAGCTATGCAGTAACTTTGGTGTCTAGATTGAAGCAGTTCCCGGTGCTAAGACGATCCGGTACCATGCTATAGAAAAGGGGCTTAAAGGAAACCTCTCAGACATGCCATTTAGCATCTGGGGTTTAGGATCCCAAACCTCTGTATCACATCAGCGCTCATTGCCTCTATTCTTAAGCATGAAAGCTTGAAGATGTCCACACTTTGCATGGAGCGCAAGAGATTAGTACACCTTGGTTCTCTGTGTAAGGGACCAGTACTGATCTTAACTCCAAAGCCATACTGATGGGGGATGTAGACTGTAAGCCCTTATATGGGACAGTGATTGACAATGTCTGTAAAGCGGTGTGGAATAGGATGGAGCTATATAAGCAAGCTGAATAATAATAATCACTTCTATGGGATGGACAGAAGTAGGAGAGTACAGCGCTCAGTCCCAGAGAAAATAACAGAGCGGTGATCACACACAAGCTGTAAAGCTTGAATCACACCATGGGGGGGCTATCTATCATCTGCCCCTTTTTTTTGTCCATATGCGTATTTTCTAGACTAGTTACATTGTGCGGTCCATTTATGATATAGGCGCACCTCTTTATTAAATGTTGTGCACACGTGTTAGATAATAGTAATGCGCCTTTACTGCCGCTTTTTAGTGCTGGCCATGTACTAGAGCGCACGTGACCCTTTAAAAGAAGACAAGTCAGATATAGCGTGAAAAGGATCTCCATTTAAGCCACATTTCCCTGACGAAAAGCGGCGAGGGCGATGTAACATGTGGAAGAAAAAAAAGATAGGCGCAAAGCACAGGGCATTAAAAGACCCTATTTACACCCAAAAGCCGCAGGTAGCTTAATACACGTGACCCCAATTTTCATGGTTGAGGGGGATCCCCAGTGATCAGAAACTTATCCCCTACCCTGTAGATAGACAATACATTTCTGTATCTCACCGAGGGGTTGCGGCCCCTCCTCCACTTAAATAGTGTCCTAGTTGCCCCTCTCCCCTATAACCACCATCAGTCACTTCGTAGGACTTGTATAAGGAGTAAGGGAGTCATCTAAGACATTTGTTTTCCTCCTTCCCGCTTCTTGATGAAAGAAAGTCCCCTTGAAATGTCTCCACGCGGCCTCCCGTCCCCTGGGGCGGTTGTGGGGATGACCGCAGTCGGGGACTGACTGCTATCTCCGGTATTATTACGTGTCCGCTCCGTTGCCGTGCCTGAGCGTAGACATTACACTGCGGGGCTGTATATGTGTGTGTGTGACAGAGGCGCGCTCCCGCCTCTAGGAATGACGCCGTCGTCGGGGCCGCGCTCGCCCTTTCTCCCTATTGTTGTCGTGCCCGCGCCCCCTCACGCTATTAAAACCACCATGTTAGAGAGAGTGCGGCTCGCAACCGCCATCTCATAGACAAGCAGCAGCAGCAGCGACGGGGCCACCGGGCTGGGCGGACAGGGGCGATTACAACCCCCCTCAGCCCATCTCCACAAGTCGGTTGGTCGCCTGTGACAGCCGCCACCCTCCTCGTCGTATCCTATTCTCTTGTTTTCCCCATAGTCAGCCATGTTACAGCACATCCTGAGGTAATTGAGGCATCTCCTGCCAATACGCCCTGCATATACCCCCACCAGCCCCGCTTATATGACGGGTGTCGGTGCCCGTTGCCTACTCCCGGGCTTTGTTTTATAACCCCCGTTCTCGGGGGGCGTCAGTGCCCGGTCACCCCCCCAGCACCGGGCGTTATTAAAAGTTCACCTCACACTTCTATCGCACGTAATAATAAAACCATGTATAGGTTTCCAGTCACACACAGCCTCCTGCCGTCCGTTACCGTCTAGTAACCCCCCGTTCACACACAATTCTGCCCCGCTAATTCGCCGTTTTATCCGCCCCGATGTTTATAACGTTAATCCCACCACAACCCGGCCCGGGATTATTTGACGTCTTTAGGCGGATTAATACGGGCCACGGGTGGAGGTGATTTGACGTCCATTCTCGCGCACCATACTTACCTTCCATAGACATTGCCAGTCACTGTGTCAGTTTGGTGCCGTGTATACTCACCCAATGCTGTGTCTATGGAGCTCAATGTACTGCAATGGCTGTGTGAGAAAGCGGGATCGATACGCAGCCTCTTCACACTCTTCCCAATCTGTAACATTACTCTCAGCCTAGGCCGACGGTGATTGGCCGCCGCCAACTCGTCCCCTTTCCTCATTGGTCGGCTCGCCTCCATTGTCCTGACCAGCGGCCGACGGTGATTGGACAGGATTTAGGCGACGTCACCCCAGAGCAAAACAGCGCGCAAATACGAAATGTCATCAGTGTGTGTGAGACGCTCAAGCGGGATGCAGCTGTAAGGCTGAGTTATAGTGTTTGCAATGCAAGCCCATAGAACCCAATGTAGTCAACGACGGAGCGGGGGCTTCTCTACATTACGGGGCTATGTCGTGTTACCTGACGGACTGCTGCCTCCACTGCAGCCCCTGCGGACACCCGCACCCCCCTCCACACCCTGCAGCCATCTGCAACCAAAACATTTTACCCCAATGTCCCTTGTATTTTAACACGGCTATCGTGAACGCGCACAATGATAGGACTAGGCAGGCAAACAGCCATAGTCAAGGTTCTAGCTCATTTTTCTAGTCAGAACTCAAATCTTACCTTATTGTTTCTGCCCAGCAGGTGAATTATAGCCAGCCTGGCGTGTGTCTGCAAGAAGAGGTCCATGGTTACTCCCCGCCGGAGAACTACTAGTCCAAGCACTGCCTGCTAAGCACAGGCTGCTCGGGCGTGCTGAGACTTGTAGTCCCACATATAGACAGTGCAGATATGACACACATGATATTCTGTGATACCCTGTATAGAGATTATACATAATATCCCCTTTTTTCTCCATACTTATTTATCTCACATTACACTGTACACTCATTGTATACATACACTATAATGTGCCAAATTACACTGTATATTATATATAATACCCCATATTACACTGTACATTTATTATATATAACACCCCATATTACACTGTACATTTATTATATATAGTACCCCATATTACACTGTACATTTATTATATATAGTACCCCATATTACACTGTATATGTATTATATATAATACCCCATATTACACTGTACATTTATTATATATAATATCCCATATTACACTGTACATTTATCATATATAATATACCATATTACACTACATTTATTATATATAATACCCCATATTACACTGTACATTTATTATATATAATATCCCATTATAACACTGTACATTTATCATATATAATATACCATATTACACTGTACATTTATTATATATAGTACCCCATATTACACTGTACATTTATTATATATAGTACCCCATATTACACTGTACATTTATTATATATAATATCCCATATTACACTGTACATTTATTATATATAATATCCCATATTACACTTTACATTTATTATATATAATAACTCATATTACACTGTACATTTATTATACATAACACCCCATATTACACTGTGCATTTATTATATATAATACCCCATATTACATTGTACATTTATTATTTATAGTACCCCATAATACACTGTATATTTATTATGTATAGTACCCCATATTACACTGTACATTTATTATATATAACACCCAATATTACACTGTACATTTATTATATATAATACCCCATATTACACTGTACATTTATTATATATAACACCCCATATTACACTGTACATTTATTATATATAACACCCCATATTACACTGTACATTTATTATATATAGTACCCCATATTACACTGTACATTTATTATATATAGTACCCCATATTACACTGTATATCATATATAATATCCCATAATACACTGTATATTTAGCATATATAATACTCCATATTTCACTGTACATTTATCATATATATCACATATTACACTACACATAAAATATTCCATATTATCCTGTACACACATATAATATTCCATATTGCTCTGTGCACTTATAATATCCCATATTACATTGTACACATATATATTATACCATATACTGTACACATGTATAATACCCCACATTGCACTGTATACTTACTATATATAGTACCCATATGCTGTACACTTACTGTATATAATATCCCATATTACATTGTATACTTATGGTACATATAATACCCCATATTACACTGTACACTTATTATATATAATACTCCACATTACACTGTGTACCTATTATATATAATACCCCATCTTACACTGCATGCTTATTATATGTAACATGCTACATTACTCGGTATAGCAAAATGTAATACCCCTTATTACACTGTATACTTATTATATATGATATCCCACATTCCACTGTATACTCACTATATATTATATCTTACATTACACTGTATACTTATATATAATATCCCGCATTGCACTGTATACTTATATATAATACCTCACATTAAACTGTATATTTATTTTATGTAATACCCCACATTACACTGTGTATGTATATAATCTCACCATACACTCTACTGTATACTAACTATATGTGATATTCCATATTACACTGTACACTTATATATATATTATCCAATATTAGACTATTGTATAGTTTTTATGAGTGATACTCCCTATTACACAATAAGGTTAGTTTGTTTGATATCCTTTGTTACACTGTATGGTTATTATCTATGATTTCCCACTTTATACTGTGTTGACCTAGTATGTATACTGTATGCTATCCCACATTACTGTGTATAGTTATCAGATATAATAACCACAATACACTGTATAGTAGTATATATTATATCAAACCTTATCTATTTATTTATTACACTGGATGATTATTATATGATATTCCATATTACACTGTAGAGTTATTAAAAAGGGATATCCAACATTACACAGTACATTTACTATACATCACATCCGAAATAAGGCTTCTTGCACACAAACTTTGCCAGCATGCTAGCAGAATACTTATACAGTACGCTATAACACGTACCTAGCTCACATTCCTGTCCATTTAGCGGTCCTGGCCTACTGCAAGAATGCACAGGTCCATGGAGGGCATGGGCAACACATTGATATCATCCCTGGGCCGTCCATGCCATTTTACTATTTGTGTGCATAAAGCCTTTTATTGTATAGTTATTATATATGATATTGAACATTATGTTATATAGTAGAACTTCATGTACACAATCGTCTGCGGGTCAGTGAAAATGGCACGGATGGTATCCAGGTGTCATCTATGGCTTTCACTAATCCATTCTATTATATAAAGATATAAAACCTGCTCCAGTATTTGTGGCTCTTAAATGTGGCCTGGACATACAACTACGGCTGTGCGTATGGGCCCTTTGAAATATATGGTCCCATACTTTTATATGCAATTGTGGATAAAATTGTGGTCATGTGCATGAGACCTTATTATGTATGATATCCCACATTAACACTGAATAGATATTATATATGATATTCCACACTACACAATATGATTATCATATATTATACTACATGCTATATTTTATAGTTATTAAACGTGATATCCTACAATAGACTATCTAATTAGTGTGCATGATATCCCACATTCCACTATATAGAATATGTTAATGTGATATACCACATTACACGGCTTAGTCAGTATACTATATACAGTGTTGGCCAAAAGTATTGGCACCCCTGCAATTCTGTCAGATAATACTCAGGCCCGAGGGGTCAGACAAGGCTGTAGCCTGAGCCCAACGCTCTTCAATGAACTAGCTACAGCCCTGGAGGCCTCACCAACCCCAGGCCTTACCCTGAACGACCGTAAGGTGAAGTTCCTGCTATACGCTGACGACCTCCTACTCCTGTCCCTCACTGAGAAAGACCTCCAAGAAAGCCTGTCAGTGCTGGAAAAATTCAGCACCACATGGGCCCTACCCATCAACCAGAAGAAGACCAAAGTCATGGTATTTCAGAAGAAGGGCCACAACAAAGCCTCCACCCCACAATTCACACTGAACGACTCCACACTGGAGAAAACCAACAGCTACACCTACCTGGGGCTGGAGCTCAGCCAATCAGGAAGCTTCAAAGCAGCAATAGAAGCCCTGAAAGCAAAAACCTTCAGAACCTTCTACACCATCAGAAGACAACTGTACCACCTCAAACCACCGGTGAGGGTCTGGCTGAAGATATCATTCTGGACTCAAATACAGGGCAGCAGCCCTGGCTCTTACCACCACCAAGCCTGGCTGAGCCACAGAGCCCCGAGAAAAACTGATACCCCGCAACCAAGCATCAGCCATCTGCCAAGCCAAAACCCCCAACATGCCCTGAACAAGGCTCAAATAAAAGGAGTCATTGAGAGACACAAAGAGCGGTACATTGAGGAATGGAGAAGCGCAATAAATAACTCCAAGAACCTCACCATGTACCAGTCATTGCAAAGAGACTACACCATGGCCACCTACCTGGAGAGAATACCCCACCCCAAACACAGACAGACCCTGAGCTGGTACAGACTGAGCGCCCACAACCTGGAGATGGAGACGGGGTGACACAGGCAGACGTACAAGCCACGGGAGAACAGACTGTGACCAGGGGGCCCTAGAAGACGAGACCCACTTCCTGCTACACTGCACCAAATACTCAGCTGTGAGGGCCGTCTACTACCAAAGACTCTCTGCCCACATCCCAGACTTCATATCTGCAGACGAGAAGAGGAAACTCTACATCCTACTGGGAGAAGAAGAGGCCACTGTGGAGATCGCTGCCCAATATGTGTTCAGCGGTCACCAAACAAGAGGAAGATGAGACTCCACCGACTGTTATACCCCAAACCACCCACCCCACCTCCCCATATAGCGGTCACCAACTAAGAGGAAGATGAGACTCCACGGACTGTTATACCCCAAACCACCCACCCCACCTCCCCATATAGCGGTCACCAACTAAGAGGAAGATGGGACTCCACGGACTGTTATACCCCAAACCACCCACCCCACCTCCCCATATAGCGGTCACCAACTAAGAGGAAGACGAGACTCCACGGACTGTTATACCCCAAATCATGGGGGTATCATACTGTGTGTGGAGTACTCTGAGCGCATTATATAGTGTGGGAGGTCCAATAAGGCATTATACTGTGAAGAAAGGAACAAACGGGGGGTGATTATATGGTGGAGGAAGTACTAAGTGAACATCATACTGTGTGGGAGGCACTAAGGGGGTATCATACTGTGTGGGAAAGTACTACTAAGGTGGCATCATATATGGAGATCCCTGCAGGAGCATCATCAAATGTAAATGTAAAGCACCATGGAATTAATGGTGCTATATAAATAAATAATAATAATAATCATCACTGTGGAGAGTAAGTCAGAATTATACTGTATGGAAGTAACTAAAGTGTCATCATTATGTGTGGGAAAGCACTAAGGGGCATCATTTTTATTATTTTTAGAACATCATTAGTGCTGTACATTTTAGGGTTTACATATAAAATACACAAGAACAAGTTCAAAACTAACATAGTGACCAACTCATATAGTGGGATAGAGGGCCCTGCCCACAAGGGCTTACAGTCTATGAGGGAATGGGGCAGAGACTGTTGGTGAGGGTAGAAGCTGTCCAGATGCTGGTTGGTGGTATTGGGGCTGCAGAAAGTTGAAGGCTTCCCTGAAGAGATGAGTCTTCAAAGTACTCTTGAAGTTTATGATTGTAGGGGTAGTTTGTGCTCTGTATGTAGTGTATGTTCTGTGGAGAGTCATTCTAGGGACTTTAGTTTTTGTGGAGAGGCACTATGAGGGCATTATACTGTGTGTGTGGAGCTCTAAGGAAAATTCTGCTGTGTTGAAAGGAGCAAAAATGGGACATTATACTGTATAGGGTGGCACTAAGGATCATTAAATGGTGTTCGAAGGCACTAAGGTGGGTTCATCATATGGTGTGAGGAAACACTATAGGAACAATGTATTGTATGGAAGGGACTAAGGGGGCATCATACTGTGTGAGATGCTCTATGGGGACATTGTACTTTGTGGGGTGGCACCATGGAGTCATCACAAGAATTGTTTTAAAGTTAGGAAGCGTCAATATGATAGTCCATATTTTATTGCATATTTAGTATATATGATATCTCACATTGTACAGTATAGTTAGTATATATATGTTACATTACACTGTATAGTTAGTATGTATGATATCAAATAGAACACAGTATAGGTTCATGATATCCCACATTACATTGTATAGTTAGTTAAAATTATGTCTTACCTTACACTTTATAGTTAGTATAACCTATGTCCTACATTACAGTTAGTATATATGATATCCCACATTACACGGTATAGTTAGTAAATTATATCATATATTGAAATGATTAAGGAGGCGTTCACACTATGGTTGTTAATGTCCATTGCTGTGTTCCGTCATAGGTTGACAGCAGCGGACATTAAACTGTTGCAGAGAACGGACACAGTTCTTTGTCAGTTCCCATTGACACTAATGTAAACAACATGAATCTATATTCTGTCATGTTTGTTTATTTTTATAGTGTAAGATAAAGTCCTGTGTGCACAACTTTATCTTCTGTTACAAAGGTAAACAACACATTGTGGAATATAGCTTCTGTCATGTTATTTACATTAGTGCCAATGGGAAATGACAAAATCAATCTGTGTCCGTTTTCTGCAACAGTTTAATGTCCGTTGCTGTTATCCTAAGACAGCAATGGAAATTAACAACCGTAGTGTGAACGCCACCTGACATTTATAAACTTGTCTAATTTCCTAAAAAGTAATTCATTAATGATTTATATAATAATAATAATAATAATAATAAGTGTATAATATAAAATATTTTTTACTAATTAATCATTTTGTTTTGCATCTGGAGTTGGAGTTATTAACTTTTTTCTAACGCTCAACTGACCCTGATTCCACAGCCCGGCTGCAATTTTTGGTCTGTAATATGTATTTTAATTAAAGTACAGATCATAAGTTATTACATATTACAAAGACTGAATATAATATACAATATACACTATAGGATAATGTAAGACCCAGTTCACATCTGTGCTCAGGTTTCTGTTTGGGAAGTCCGCTTGAAGCCCCCCCTGGACGTAAACCTGTATGCATTAAAAAGTGGTCACCTGGGAAAACCGCAGATCCCATAGACTATAATGAGGTCCATGTGATTTCCGCTCGGTGTCTACACGAGACATGCAGAAAGAAAAGTACTACAAACAGCAATTTTCTCTCCGCATGTTTTGTGTGGACACTGTGTGGAAACTACACGGACCCCATTATAGTCTATGGGGTCCATGTCTTTTCTGAAGGTAACCGCTTTTTCATGCGTATAGGTTTATTATTATTATTATTATTTATTTATATAGCACCATTAATTCCATGGTGCTTTACATTTGGGTTTCTATTCCGGGGGTCCCCAAGCGGACTCCCCGAACAGAAACCGAACACAGATGTGAACCGGCCCTAAATTCTGTTTTATCAGGGCCCCTATAGATGACCGCCTCTGCCAGAGTTTTCTTCCTTTTCCTTATACTGTATGTTCTTGAAGGTTTTCCTAGGAATCTTCTATTGCTTCCTGCACAGCTCTGATGTTGTCTGGTGTAATCTGAGGGTCTTGTTTGAAATCGGTTCTCAAACGGCATAGATGACTCTTTTTGTGTGATCTGTTCCCCTCTTGCATTATCAGAATCACCGTTTTGTTTTTATAGAGGAGTTCTGCATGCAACTGCCCGAGCCTGCTCTTCAAGCTTTCATACTGCCATGCAAAATGTTGAAATCTCTTTCTCATTGTGAGTCGGGCTCATTCACATGACTGTGCCGTGTACTCGCTGATATTCTGGTGTGTCTTTTTCCATATAATAATATTATTGGGAGTGTTATATACCATTGCAAAGCTAACAGTGCGCTGAATACAGCACACTCTCAGTTTTGTGTTTATCTGCCCCACTTTCAGAGATAGCAGTGCCATTAGTTTCGGCTACTGATATCACTGCACTTTCATGGAGGCCTGGCTTACAGCTCAGTCTCATTGCTGGGTGGTTAGAAACGTCCTTTTTCACAGTCCAAGTCTTCCATCATTGTGGCCTTTCTCACCATCCTGCAGTTGCGCTGAGCTGCAGTGATTTCAATAGCCAAAAATACCAGCACCCATATCTCTAGAACCGGGCCAGGACAGTGAGCTATGGTTTTTTGTACTTGTATTATATGGTAGTTATAGAAACAACCAAGATGAAGTTAGCTGGTTCTGTGAAGGCCCACCATATATTACAGTCTCCTCAGCTAGGTTGCACCAAGGTAAGTAGCAGAGTACACAGGCTGGTAGTAGTGCTGGGCAAATTGGCTGACAATGAGCTGGATTCATCCGGAATAAGAGATAAGATAATCCTTTAATAGTCCCACAGTGGGGAAATTTCAGCATGTTACAGCAGCATAGTAATACAAGTACAGGATAATACACAGTAATATATTACAGAAGTAGACACACATATGCTGAGAAGAGAAGATATACTAGGAGTCTATAGCAGCTAAGGAACAGAAGAAGAAAGAAGGAAGATTTCAGAATCATTAGTGTTCTGTGCGGAGTGATCTTCGCTTGGTCTGATGTAGATTATACAGCCTGGTCGCGGTTGGAAGGAAGAACTTGCGATAGCTCCTTCTCACACTTGGGGTGAAGCAGACGGTCACTTACAGTGCTGCCAAGTGCCATCAGGGTCCCATACATGGGGTGGGATTTATTCTCCCGCATGGAGGTCACCACAGACAGTATCCTTCTGTCACCCACCACCTCTACTGGGTCCAGGGGCTCCCCAAGACAGAGCTGGCCCTCCTGATCAGCCTGTCAAGTCTATTTCTGTCCCTGGTTGATATGCTGCTCCCCCAGCAGGCCACACCGAAAAAGAATATACTAAACTGTTAATTTTTTAAATGCCTAGGATCACTGCTGATGCCTGTGATTGGGTCTTAGTGTTGACAAGGGCAGACCGAGCATCATGACGCGCAGCGTGCCCATGTCATTGCTGGGGCTTAATCAAAGGCCTCAGCATTGATCCTGGGTATGCAATGTCATAGAAGAGCAACAGACTGTTCTGGTGCTCTTCTGAGACGTCACACACCCGGAAGATGAAGAAACACGTTGTGAGGAAGCCCGAAAGAGGTGAAGGAAGGTGAGTATAAATGTTTTTTATTTTTCATACCTCCCATGGGCCTACTCCTATTATAGTCTGGGGTCTAGACCCCAGAGTATAATAATTTTACGTCTGGTTCTATCCAAACACTGAACTGAACAATCACTTTGTCCAAACACCGGATAAAACTAATCTTCAGTGGTTTGTCCATCTTTAGAACTTCAATGCAGGTCAAAAGCTAGGACCTGTGTCTTACACATTTGTGGAATATCCCATAAATTTGCCATAAATTACATTTTTGTGAAAACCATTTTAATTAACTCATGTTTGTGGTTATCATTTTGCAAAGAATGTTTGGGCATAACACAACCACTACATGTCTGTCGTACCTTTACACACCAACCATAATTATTTATAGAAATAAAACAAAATACACAATGTATGAATTTCACTGTTTTAGAAATTGATGTTTTTGAATACAACGCAATTAAAACTATTCGCACGAACATGTGCTTTGTCAGTATGTTTTAGTCATGTTTTTTGCGGCTACTATGCTGACTCATTATTTTCTATTGCCCCCTATATAAATCTGTGTATAATCACGGGTTCGTGTATGTGACTGTGACCCTGGGGCAAAACTCAGGAGATGTTTCATACCTGTCCATTTTGAGGCCTGAACTCACTGAAGCAAATCAGTGGGCCCATAGTGGCACCAGCGGCATATGCATATCAGCTCTGTACAGTGCAGAGCCATTGCTACACAAATTCGTTTGTATTGGCCTACGGCTGAACTTAAAGCTATTTTTATTAAAGAGCTGCATCGATTTTTAACCCCTTCCCAACATCCGCCATGCTAATATGCCGGGTGTTTAACTACTGCGGCTGCCATAGCTGCCTGATGCCAGCTGTTTCATACAGCAGACCAGGGGCGTAACTACCGCAGAGGCAGCGGAGGCGGCTGCCACAGGACCCGGGCCATTAGGGGGCCCGGTGACAGCCGCTACCGCTTCGTTTTGTTTTTTGGTTTTTTTAATAGGCCGTTACGGGCCCTATTCACTTGCCGATCCTGGCTGGGCCGGGATCGGTAAGTGATACCGCGGGCCCCACAAATACTATCATTATACTCGGGGTTCTTTGCAGACCCCCGAGTATAATGATCGGAGGCCCGGGAGAGGTAAGGGAACGTAACAAACACTGTTACTTACCTCTCCAAGATCCTGCCAGGCCTCCTTCCTGACGTCCTTTCTGACATCTCTGACGTCACATGAACCCGGCCTGCGTCTGCGTCATGTGACGTATGACGTCATTTCAGAAGGACGGCAGTGGAGAAGACAGCGTAGGAGCCGGGGGACAGGTAAGAAACAGTAATTTTTTATGTTTTTATTCCCCCGGGTTTCCGAATATTATACTCTGGGGTCTGAAAAGACCCCAGAATATAATAATTGTTTATGGGTGTCCACTATGGGGTATAATACTGTGTGCAGGGGACACTTTTAGGGATGATACTATGTGCAGGGTCCAGTAAGGGACAAAATACTGTGTGCAGGGGCCAGTAAGGGACAAAATACTGTGTGCAGGGGCCACTAAGGGACATAATACTGTGTGCAGGGGCCAGTAAGGGACATAATACTGTGTGCAGGGGCCACTATGGGGGATAATACTGTGTGCAGGGGCCACTAAGGGACATAATACTGTGTGCAGGGGCCACTAAGGGACATAATACTGTGTGCAGGAGCCACTAAGAGACATAATAGAGTGCGGAGGAGGGGGCCGGTCGAGGTCTTCGACGTCGGTGTCGGTTGGGGGGGCCATGTCAAAAGTTCGCCACGGGGCCCCGCCATTCCTAGTTACGCCACTGCAGCAGACATCATGTGCTAATGCCTGCTCGCTGGTATCTACCCCTCTGGTGCCTCCGTCAAGGCTGACTGAGGTTCCATTTTACCAGCCTGGCGCCTGGGGGCCACCATTTTCCCAGAGCAAGCTCCGGGGCCTGTGTCCCATTTCTAAGACAGCTGGGAGCCTTGTGAAGGCTTGCCAGCCTGTCATTCTATACCTTCTATTGCAGGCTACGCTATGTAGACTGCAATAGAAATGCCAGATTTTTGCAATGCATTAGCATTGTAATGCATTGTATTAGAAAAGAGACTAAGTAATGTCAGGGTCTGGGGTTGCTTTAGTCCAAAACAAAGGTAGAGTTTCTTTTCACTCAAAAAGGTAGTGCAGCAACAAAACGAAACAATACAAAAATAAATACCTGCCCGGCTAGGCTCTAACTAAACATAGAATAGGTTACCTCACCTAGAATAACAGAAATCAAAATCCAGTAGAATCACTCAGGACACAGCTCCAAAAATATGACCTCTCTGTTGCCTCTCCAGCCAAGCTCTGCCCCAAGTGTTGCTGCTGGAGCTGACTTCTTAAGCCTCCCTTGATGAGCAAACTCTCTGCAGCTTAGTCGCTGCTGGAACATCCCCAAAGTATGGACTGGAGGGGGTGGAATGACATCCCCAAAGTATGGACTGGAGGGGGTGGAATGACAGGTCCCACTACCAAACAACCTGCCATTCCTAAAAATCCAGCCCAGTAACCGGAACTCTAAAATAACCCTCAGCAGACAATAGTTATCTGCTGAGAAACATTCTTTCTGGAATTTTCTCATCTCACCCACCTGAGTAGTCTGGGTAAGATGTACACCCCCTCCATTACAGTATCTTGAACCCCAGCAGGTCTGATCACTAATATAATGCAACAATGCACTGTAATGGTAATACATTGCAATGCATTGTATAATTGCTGTACTTAAAACAGCCTTTAAGAGGCACATTTATTAAGCTAATTGCACTTTTTTTTTGGCATAAATTGCCCCTTTTTGTGGTATTTTTCTGACCTGTGCTTTATCTATGACACATACAGCGTTGGCCAAAAGTATTGGCACCCCTGCAATTCTGTCAAATAATACTCATTTTCTTCCAGAAAATTATTGCAATCACAAATTATTTGGTATTTTTATCTTCATTTAATTTGTCTTCAATGGAAAACCACAAAAACAATTGTCAAAAAGCCAAATTGGATATAATTCGACAGCAAACATAAAAAAGGGGGTGGACAAAAGTATTGGCACTGTTTGAAAAATCATGTGATGCTTCTCTAATTTGTGTAATTAACCGCACCTGTTACTTAACTGAGGCACCTAACAGGTGGTGGCAATAACCAAATCACACTTGCAGCCAGTTGAAATGGATTAAAGTTGACTCAACCTCTGTCCTGTGTCTTTGTGTGTACCACATTGAGCATGGAGAAAAGAAAGAAGACCAAAGAACTGTCTGAGGACTTGAGAAGCAAAATTGTGAGGAAGCATGAGCAATCTCAAGGCTACAAGTCCATCTCCAAAGACCTGAATGTTCCTGTGTCTACCGTGCGCAGTGTCATCAAGAAGTTTAAAGCCCATGGCACTGTGGCTAACCTCCCTAGATGTGGACGGAAAAGAAAAATTGATGAGAGATTTCAACGCTAGATTGTGCGGATGGTGGATAAAGAACCTCGACTAACATCCAAACAAGTACAAGCTGCTCTGCAGTCTGACGGTACAACAGTGTCACCCCGTACTATTCGTCGGTGTCTGAATGAAAAGGGACTGTATGGTAGGATACCCAGGAAGACCCCACTTCTTACCCAGAGACTTAAAAAAGCCAGGCTGGAGTTTGCCAAAACTTACCTGAGAAAGCAAAAAACATTTTGGAAGAATGTTCTGTGGTCAGATGAGACAAAAGTAGGAAAAGGCATCAACATAGAGTTTACAGGAAAAAAAAGAGGCCTTCAAAGAAAAGAACACGGTCCCTACAGTCAGACATGGCGGAGGTTCCCTGATGTTTTGGGGTTGCTTTGCTGCCTCTGGCACTGGACTGCTTGACCGTGTGCATGGCATTATGAAGTCTGAAGACTACCAACACATTGTGCAGCATAATGTAGGGCCCAGTGTGAGAAAGCTGGGTCTCCCTCAGAGGTCAGGGCTCTTCCAGCAGGACAATGACCCAAAACACACTTCAGGTCAGCACTAGAAAATGGTTTGAGAGAAAGCCCTGGAGACTTGTAAAGTGGCAGCAATGAGTCCAGCCCTGAATCCCATAGAACACCTGTGGGGGAGAGATCTCTTGATGGCAGTTTGGAGAAGGCCTCCTTCACATCTCAGGGGGGACCTGGAGCAGTTTGCCAAAGAAGAATGGTCTAAAATTCCAGCAGAGCCTTGTAAGAAACTCATTGATGGTTACCGGAAGCGGTTGTTCGTAGTTATTTTGTCTAAAGGTTGTGCTACCAAGTATTAGGCTGAGGGTGCCAATACTTTTGTCCGGCCCATTTTTGGAGTTTTGTGTAAAATGATCAATTATTTGACTTTTATTTTTTCATTCTCTTTTGTGTTTTTTCATTGCAAGCAAAATAAATGAAGATATTAATACCAAAGAGTTTGTGCTTGCAATCATTTTCTGGAAGAGCATGAGTATTATCTGACAGAACTGAAGGGGTGCCAATACTTTTAGCCAACACTGCATGTCGCTTTTATTTTTTTCGAGATTTTATGCTGACCTCACTATTTTATTTTTTATCAGGAAAATGGGGCATGGCCCAAACGGAGATAGTTGCAAATGCTCTCCAGTACATAGGCAGCATAAAAAATCCTGTCAGATCAGATTGCATTACAATAAGGACAATTGCACCATTTTTTCTAACAAAAAAGGAGAAAAATACACATAGCTTAGGTTAGTTCCACAACTGCTCCTGTATGTCGCTTTTATTTCTTTCGAGATTTTATGCTGACCTCACCATTTTATTTTTTGTCAGGAAAATGGGGCATGGCCCAAACGGGTCAAACTGGGTCTTCCAGCAGGACAATGACCCAAAACACACTTCAGGTCAGCACTAGAAAATGGTTTGACAGAAAGCACTGGAGACTTGTAAAGTGGCAGCAATGAGTCCAGACCTGAATCCCATAGAACACCTGTGGGGGAGAGATCTCTTGATGGCAATTTGGAGAAGGCCCCCTTCACATCTCAGGGGGGACCTGGAGCAGTTTGCCAAAGAAGAATGGTCTAAAATTCCAGCAGAGCCTTGTAAGAAATTCATTGATGGTTACCGGAAGCGGTTGTTCGTAGTTATTTTGTCTAAAGGTTGTGCTACCAAGTATTAGGCTGAGGGGGCCAATACTTTTGTCCGGCCCATTTTTAGAGTTTTGTGTAAAATGATCAATGATTTGACTTTTTTTTCATTCTCTTTTGTGTTTTTTCATTGCAAGCAAAATAAATGAAGATATTAATACCAAAGAGTTTGTGATTGCAATCATTTTCTGGAAGAACATGAGTATTATCTGACAGAATTGCAGGGGTGCCAATACTTTTGGCCAACACTGTAAGTAGACACCACAGTAAAACAGGTCTTAAAAAAATCTGCATCCGCATCTTCAAGAAATATGGCCAAAAAAGGGAAGATGATAAATAACCCCCATTGGATTCAATTTGTTCTCACAACAGTTGTCAGACGTCCATTTTTTACTGACATGTAAAGAAGCCTTTACACAGCAGTGAAATGTCGGGGATGGGATGCAGCTATAGCCACCTTTAGGCTGAGGCCCTATTCTGCGGAAGCACACTGTTTTTAGTTGCAGATTTTGCTTTTTTTTTTTTTTTTTTTAATTTGAGCCAATGCCAAGAATGGCTACAAAAAGGAATGAGAACTATATACAGTGCCTTGCAAAAGTATTCGGCCCCCTTCAACTTTTCAACCTTTTGCCACATTTCAGGCTTCAATCATCAAGATATCAAATTTTAACTTTTGGGGAGGAATCAACAACAAGTGGGATACAATTGTGAAGTGGATGAAATTTATTGGATATTTTTAACTTTTTTAACAAATAAATAACTGAAAAGTGGGGCATGCAAAATTATTTGGCCCCCTTGTGTTAAAGGGATTCTACCATTAAAACCCTTTTTTCTGTGGCTAACACGTCGGAATAGCCTTTAGAAAGGCTATTCGTCTCCTACCTTTAGATGGGATCTCCGCCGCGCCGTTCCTTAATAATACCGGTATGTAAATTAGTTCTTTGGCAGTGATGGGGACGGGCCCCAGCACTGAAAATGCGATGAGGGCGCCCCCACCGCTGCCCGAGAACAGGATCCTGCGCCGCCTCCATCTTCTGTTGGAACCTCCCCTTCTTTCTTCGGCGGCTTCACCTCTGTCGGCTCTGACACTAGTAGAGCCGACTGCGCATGCGCGGCCATAGTTCCGAGGCCGGAATTGCGCGCATGCGCAGTCGGCTCTACTAGTGTCAGTGGCAGAGCCAACTGCGCAGGCGTCAGAAGAAAGCCGAAGAAAGAAGGGGAGGATCCAGCAGAAGATAGAGGCGGCGCAGGATCCTGTTCTCGGGCAGCGGTGGGGACGCCCTCATCGCATTTTCAGCGCTGGGGCCCGCCCCCATCGCTGCCAGAGAACTAATTTACATACCGGTAAAAAACGGTATTACTAAGGAACGGCGCGGTGGAGATCACATCTAAAGGTAGGAGACGAATAGCCTTTCTAAAGGCTATTCCGACGTGTTAGCCACAGAAAAAAGGGTTTTAATGGTAGAATCCTTTTAATACTTTGTAGCGTCAACTTTTTGCTGCGATTACAGCTGCCTGTCGCTTGGAGTTTGTCTCTATCAGTTTTGCACATTGAGAGAATGAAATTCTTGCCCATTCTTCCTTGCAAAACAGCTGGAGCTCAGTGAGGTTGGATGCAGAGCATTTGTGAACAGCAGTTTTCAGCTCTTTCCACAGATTCTCGATTAGATTCAGGTCTGGACTGTGACTTGGCCACTCTAACACCTGGATACGTTTATTTGTGAACCATTCCATTGTAGATTTTGCTTTATGTTTTGGATCATTGTCTTGTTGGAAGATAACTATTGGTCCTAGTCTCAGGTCTTTTGCAGACTCCAGCAGGTTTTCTTCCAGAATGGTCCTGTATTTGGCTCCATCCATCTTCCCATTAATTTTAACCATCTTTCCTGTCCCTGCTGAAGAAAAGCAGGCCCAAACCATGATGCCGCCACCACCATGTTTAACAGTAGGGATGGTGTTTTCAGGATGATGAGCTGTGTTTCTTTTACGCCAAACATATGGTTTTGCATTGTGACCAAAAAGTTTGATTTTGGCTTCATCTGACCAGAGCACCTTCTTCCACAGGTTTGGTGTCTCCCAGGTGGCTTGTAGCAAACTTTAAACAAGACTTTTTATGGATATCTTTGAGAAATGGCTTTCTTCTTGCCACTCTTCCATAAAGATTTGTGCAGCGTACGACTGATTGTTGTCCTATGGACAGACTCCTCCACCTCAGCTGTAGATCTCTGCAGTTCATCCAGAGTGACCATGGGCCTCTTGGCTGCATCTCTGATCAGTCTTCTCCTTTTTTGAGATGAAAGTTTAGAGGGACGGCCTGGTCTTGGTAGATTTGCCGTGTTCTGATATTCCTTCCATTTCAATATGATTGCTTGCACAGAGCTCCTTGATAAGTTTAAAGCTTAGGAAATCTTTTTGTATCCAAATCTGGTTTTAAACTTCTCCACAACAGTATCTGAGACCTGCCTGATGTGTTCCTTGGTCTTCATGATGCTCTCTGCGCTTTAAACAGAACCCTGAGCCTATCACAGAGCAGGTGCATTTATACGGAGACTTGATTACACACAGGTGGATTCTATTTATCATCATCAGTCATTTAGGACAACATTGGATCATTCAGAGATACTCACTGAACTGAGCGGAGTGAGTTTGCTGCACTGAAAGTAAAGAGGCTGAATAATATTGCACGCCCCACGTTTCAGTTTTTTATTTGTTAATAAAGTTTAAAATATCCATTTTATTTATCTATTTTATTTGAAATATTAACCCTTTCCTAACATGTTAGGTATTTAAATATGGTGGCCATTCAGCGACCAGGTGTTATTGCCCGCAATCAGTGTGGGCATTAACCTTCCCATAGCCTTGGGCAAAGATGAACAAGGTACCATTTTCACAAGACCACATGGGTGTCATCATTATGAGGTAGATTGCCGATTGCACTAGGCAATTTTATAGTGCATTGTAGCATATTAGCCTTGTATCAGTGATCAGACACCATGGGGTTCTTAAAATAACAGCAAGAGGAAAAAACGTAAAATTATATATATATATATATATATATATATATATATATATATATATATATATATATATATATATATATATATATATATATATATCATCACAAGCACAACATTTTAGTCTGCTGGTGTGGCAGCAAAAACAAGGGTTACCAACAGATCGCATTATAGTCAATGGAGTACTTTGTGATCCATTTTAATGTTTAGTTTATTCTTCTGTTCCTACAAGGGAACAGATGAAAATAATGCAAGTGTGAAAGCACCCTTAGTCATTTTCATTGACGTAAGAAAACCAGACATCACATGAGTTAATGTAAGCAAAAAGCTGCGGTGTAATAGCACATTAAAAGTAACATGGAGATCCTCAATAACATACTCTCACAAAATAATCCGTGAAATGTCTGATTTCCAGCTATTAAAGATCATATAACTAGTAAGCAATAAAGTTCATTGTATTATATAAGGATGAATTAAAGCCAATGAAGCCTGACATCGAGACGTAAAATGTAATTTATACTAGTGCCACCATCTGTTCACTTAAGATATTACTATCCATATTTTCAGTGAATTTCTTCCATGTGCATTGCTAGAGATTGCATTCAGGACATGTCATGTGACCTTCATCCATTATCTTAATTCACTCGTTAAATATTCCCTATTAATTAAAGCCTTAGTTTAGCTTTGTACACCATTTTACAGTTAACATGTTGGTATAACCTATATAAAAAGCAAATGAAAGCTGATCATAAGCGTCATGAGAACCCGAAATTTTGGGGGTACACCACCCACATACTATTTTATACTGTAAAGTCTTTTCAGACCTAAGAGTTGTAAGCCGATGGCTGGTCAGGTAATGGCGGGGGTGAGATGAGAAAACTCCAGAAGGAATGTTTGTTTGTAAACCACAAAACCTACAGGATACCAGAGGCATGTAGGGAGGTAGTGTCAGCTGAGGTTAAACGTATGCTGTGTAATTGGTATTGTAATTGAGGAATCGAAAAGCGAGTGGTCTAACCCAATTGTATTGATACCAAAGCCCAATGGTACTTGGCAGTTCTGCAATGATTTTAGAAAAATGAATAAAATTTCCAAGTTTGACGCTTATCCCATGCCCAGGGTTGATGAGCTGATTGAGAAGTTGGGTAATGCCAGGTACATAACCACACTGGACCTGACAAAAGGTTACTGGCAAATACCTTTGTCTAAAGAAGCCAAGGAGAAAACTGCCTTTGTTGTTCCGGAATGGCTGTTCCAGTACAGGGTTATGCCATTTGGTTTTCATGGAGCTCCTGCTACCTTTCAGAGGTTGATGGACCAGTGTTAAATATTATGTATACATTTACAATATTCTTTGGCACTCTTAGGGTTAATACACTGACATCACACTTCTATATTCTGGGTACATGAGTGCGGTTAGTGTACACCATTTTAGAAATCTCCTTACATAGCAACAAGATGGAAAACTACATGAATATAAATGAGTAAGAAATACACATGTCTAGGTCTGTCTTTGGGAAGACCAGGGTGGGTGGTCCAGGCAGGTGGTCATTCATGGACGTCGTGACCAGCCCAAGTCCATCAACCAGATGACAAGCATGAACCAAGCTGTAACTACAAGATATCAAGATGAAGGAACCTAACTTCTCTGAAGATGTAAGCTAATGATACATTGACTGATATTTACTGTTATTTTGGACATTTTCCCTGTTCCTGTGTTTTCCTTCAAGACTTTAATTAAACTCTACACTGATTCATAACACGCTGGCTCTTCCTATCATGTTAAGGCCTACAACATGTTGTCGCAAGTTTGTCCGCAACTTCAGAGATATTTAACAACCAGATCTTGCGTCCACATCTTGATTACGCAGCGGCTTACGCTGGGTTCACACCTGCGTTCTTCTTTCCGTTCTATGGTTTCCGTCTTCTGCATGCCAGAAGACGGAAACCATAGACCGGGTCCGGCCGTGAGCGGCGGTGAGCGTTTTGCGCTCTCCGCCGCGAAACCGGATTTTTTTAATCATGTCTGACTCTGTGTCCGGATTATAAAACCCGGTTTCGCGGCGGAGAGCGCAAAACGCTCACCGCCGCTCACGGCCGGACAGCTTTCTCACCCATTCAAATGAATGGGTGAGAAAGTCTCCTGCAGGTTTCCGTATCCTGCCTGTGTTTTAGGCAGGAAACGGAAACCTAAGTACGGAGTGCCGGGCCGCAGATGTGAACGAGCCCTTACCTGGACGATGTTGTCATTCATAGCACAGACTGGGAAAGTCACCTCTGTAAGGTGCAGGCAGTACTGGACTCCATAAGTGAGGCAGGCCTTTCTTATCAACCCTGAGAAATATGCTTTAGGGCTGGAGGAAGCCAAGTACCTGGGCTATGTCATTGGCAAAAGGGTAATAAAGCCCCAAATCAATAAGGTGGAGGTAATACATAATTGGCCAAGACCACTGACCAAGAAGCAAGTCATGGCATTTCTTGGCATTGCGGGCTACTATCGGAGGTTTGTGCCAAACTTTGCCTCTATTGCAGCTCCTCTCACTGACCTGAAGAAAGGTGGGAAGTGATGATCCACTGGACACCAGAGGCAGAGGAGGCGTTCCAGAGGTTAAAGCAAGCTCTATGCCAGCAGCCAGTGCTGATAGCCCCTGACTTTAGGAAGGAGTTCCTGGTGCAGACAGATGCCTCAAATGCAGATCTAGGAGCGGTGCTGTCCCAGGTTATAAATGGTGAGGAGCATCCAATAATGTACTTGAGCAGGAAGCTGTCCCCCGCTGAGAAAAATTACGCCATCGTAGAAAGGGAATGCTTAGCCATTAAGTGGGCACTGGATGCTCTGAGGTATTACCTCCTGGGGAGAAAGTTTAAGTTAATAACTGACCATGCTCCTCTTACATGCATGAAAATGAATAAGGACAGAAATGCTAGGGTTATCAAATGGTTCCTAACCTTGCAAAATTTTTCTTTCAGTGTGGAGCATAGATTTGGGAAATTATTGGGAAATGTTGATGCCCTGTCACGGGTCCATTGTATGATGGCCACAAATGCCCAGCCCTCCGGTCTGGAAAAGAGGGGGGGGGATATATAAGCCGATGGCTGGTCAGGTAATGAAGGGGGGTGTACATCTCACCCAGACTACTAAGGTGGGTGAGATGAGAAAACTCCAGAAGGAATGTTTGTTCTCAGCAGACACCTTTCGTCTGCTGAGCATTTTGGTAAATGCTCAGTATTGGGCTGGATTTTTAGGTATGGCAGGTAGGTTGGTAGTGGGACCTGTCATTCCACCCCCCTCCAGTCCACACTTTGGCAACTCAGCTGCAGAGAGTCTCCTCGTCAAGAGAGGCTTAAGAAGCCAGCTCCAGCAGCAGACTGGGGGCAGAGCTTGGCTGGAGAGGCAACAGAGAGGTCATATTTTTGGAGCTGTGTCTTGAATTATTCAACTGGCTTTTGATTTTTGTTATTTTAGGTGAGGTAACCTATTCTATGTTTAGTTAGAGCCTAGCCGGGCAGGGATTTATTTTTGTATTGTTTCCTTTTGTTGCTGCACTACCTTTTTTGAGTGAAAATAAACTCTACCTTTGTTTTGGAGTAAAGAATCTGGACTTTTGTGTCTATGCCACCCCACCCAGCAACCCCAGACCCTGACAGAGTATAACGATCGAATGCCCAAGGGAGATGAGAAACATAAAAACCAGTGGTACTTACCAGTCCTAGGATCTGCCACAACTCCCTGCTGTTATCGATCCTCTACAATTTCGGGTTCTCCAGCTCTTTGTTCCCATCCATTTCGGGGTGCTTTTTGAAAATGTTTGGGGACATTGTCCTGCTGGAAGACTTTCTGACAGTGAGTCCTACATTTCATATCAATACCCTTTGTTAACAGTAAGATCCTGTTACTATATACAGTCCTATGAAAAAGTTTGGGCACCCCTATTAATCTTAATCATTTTTTGTTCTAAATATTTTGGTGTTTGCAACAGCCATTTCAGTTTGATATATCTAATAACTGATGGACACAGTAATATTTCAGGATTGAAATGAGGTTTATTGTACTAACAGAAAATGTGCAATATGCATTAAACCAAAATTTGACCGGTGCAAAAGTATGGGCACCCTTATCATTTTATTGATTTGAATTCCCCTAACTACTTTTTACTGACTTACTGAAGCACAAAATTGGTTTTGTAACCTCAGTGAGCTTTGAACTTCATAGCCAGATGTATCCAATCATAAGAAAAGGTATTTAAGGTGGCCAATTGCAAGTTGATCTCCTATTTGAATCTCCTCTGAAGAGTGGCATCATGGGCTACTCAAAACAACTCTCAAATGATCTGAAAACAAAGATTGTTCAACATAGTTGTTCAGGGGAAGGATACAAAAAGTTGTCTCAGAGATTTAACCTGTCAGTTTCCACTGTGAGGAACATAGTAAGGAAATGGAAGACCACAGGGACAGTTCTTGTTAAGCCCAGAAGTGGCAGGCCAAGAAAAATATCAGAAAGGCAGAGAAGAAGAATGGTGAGAACAGTCAAGGACAATCCACAGACCACCTCCAAAGAGCTGCAGCATCATCTTGCTGCAGATGGTGTCACTGTGCATCGGTCAACTATACAGCGCACTTTGCACAAATAGAAGCTGTATGGGAGAGTGATGAGAAAGAAGCCGTTTCTGCACGTACGCCACAAATAGAGTTGCCTGAGGTATGAAAAAGCACATTTGGACAAGGCAGCTTCATTTTGGAAACAAAAATTGAGTTGTTTGGTTATAAAAAAAGGCGTTATGCATGGCGTCCAAAAAGAAACAGCATTCCAAGAAAAACACATGCTACCCACTGTAAAATTTGGTGGAGGTTCCATCATGCTTTGGGGCTGTGTGGCCAATGCCGGCATCGGGAATCTTGTTAAAGTTGAGAGTCACATGGATTCCACTCAGTATCAGCAGATTCTTGAGAATAATGTTCAAGAATCAGTGACGAAGTTGAAGTTACGCCGGGGATGGATATTTCAGCAAGACAATGATCCAAAACACCGCTCCAAATCCTCAGGCATTCATGCAGAGGAACAATTACAATGTTCTGGAATGGCCATCCCAGTCCCCAGACCTGAATATCATTGAACATCTGTGGGATGATTTGAAGCGGGCTGTCCATGCTCGGCGACCATCTAACTTAACTGAACTTGAATTGTTTGTCCAAAATACCTTTATCCAGGATCCAGGAACTGATTAAAAGCTACAGGAAGCGACTAGAGGCTGTTATCTTTGCAAAAGGAGGATCTACTAAATATTAATGTCACTTTTCTGTTGAGGTGCCCATACTTTTGCACCGGTCAAATTTTGGTTTAATGCATATTGCACATTTTCTGTTAGTACAATAAACCTCATTTCAATCCTGAAATATTACTGTGTCCATCAGTTATTAGATATATCAAACTGAAATGGCTGTTATAAACACCAAAATATTTAGAACTAAAAATGATTAAGATTAATAGGGGTGCCCAAACTTTTTCATAGGACTGTATGTTCCTCCTTCAGTGTTCATTTTACTTTGTAAAACATTTAAACTCAATAAAAAAAAAATTGAAAACAAACAAAATCCTTTGTTAATCTTCAGATTTCATGATGCCTTGCACACAGTCACCCAGTGCCAGAGGCAGAAAAACCACCTCGAAACATCTTTGAACCTCCACCATATGTGACTTTTGGTACTGTGCTCCTTTCCTTATAGGCCTCATTTTATTCTCGGTAAACAGTAGAATGATATGATTTACCAAAAAACGTTGTCTTGGACATATCTGTCCACAAGACATTTTCTTAGAAAGATTTTGGCTTACTCACGTACATTTTGGCAGACTGCAGTCTAGCTTTTTATGTCTCTGTGTCAGCAGGGTCTCCTGCCATGGTGTTTCATTTCATTCAAATGTTAACGGATAGTTGGTACCGACACTGACGCCCCCTGAGCATATAGGACAGCTTGAATCTCCTTGGAACTTGATTGGGGCGGCTTATCCACCATTTGGACTATCCTGCATTGCAACCTTTCATCATTTTTTCTCTTCTGTCCACGTCCAGGAAGATTAAGTAAAAGTACCTTGGTTGTAAACTTCTTGATTATGTTGTACACCATGGACAAAGTGACATCAAGATCTCTGGAGATGGACCTGTAATCTTCATTTTGTTGATATTTTTCCACAATTTTGGTTCTCAAATCCTCAGACTGTTCTCCATGCTTAGAGTGGCACACACAGCACAAAGATTGCAACAATTTCTCTCCTTTTTATCTGGTGTGATTTTGATATTGCCCACACCTATTACTTGCCACCAGGGCTGGCGTCAGCGCACGGCATAGTCGGGCAAGTGCCGGGGCCCACAGAGCCTCTGGGGGCCCCCCGGCACTTGCCTGTCACGATTTCAGCTCATCGGCGTCCGTCCGCCGATGAGCTGGAATACATACGCGATGCAGGAGCTGTGACCTCAGCTCCTGCTTTAAAGCTCCGGCCCGGCTTGCGTGTGTAGGCGCGATGACGTCATCACATCACGCTTACACACGCAAGCCGGGCCGTAGCTAAGCAGGAGCTGATCTCACAGCTCCTGCATCGCGTATGTGACTGGAGAGAGGAGCATCGGGGGAACGATGGAAGGTGAGTGATGGAAGGTGAGTGTAAGTGTTTGTTTTGTATTACATATTAAGGTGAAACATAATGAAGGGGGCCCATGAAACTGGGGGGCAAATGAAGGGGAGGGGGGGAACGGCATGACACTGGGGCAGATGGAGGGGGGGAGAACAGCATGACACTGGGGCAGATGGAGGGGGTGGGGAGAGAACGGCATGAAACTGGGGACAGAGATGGAGGGGGCCCAATGAAACTGAGGGGGCAAATGAGGGGGGGGAACGGCATGACACTGGGGAAGATGAAGGGGGTGGGGAGAGAACGGCATGAAACTGGGGACAGAGATGGAGGGGGCCCAATGAAACTGAAGGGGCAAATGAAGGGGAGGGGGGGAACGGCATGACACTGGGGCAGATGGAGGGGGGGAGAACAGCATGACACTGGGGCAGATGGAGGGGGTGGGGAGAGAATGGCATGAAACTGGGGACAGAGATGGAGGGGGCCCAATGAAACTGAGGGGGCAAATGAGGGGGGGGGGGGGGAACGGCATGACACTGGGGAAGTTGAAGGGGGTGGGGAGAGAACGGCATGAAACTGGGGACAGAGATGGAGGGGGCCTAATGAAACTGAAGGGGCAAATGAAGGGGAGGGGGGGAACGGCATGACACTGGGGCAGAGACGGGGGACATGAAACTGTGGGCAGATGAAGGGGAAGAACGTGATGAAACTGGGGACAGAGATGGAGGGGGGACATGAAACTGGGGGCAGAGGAAGGGTGTATATGAAACTGGGGGAGAGATGGAGGGGGGGCATATAATTTACGGGTGACTGTAGGAGGATTATACTGTGTGGGAGCACATAATAAATGAATGAGAATGGGTGGGGTCAACATAAAAGTGGGTGGAGCCAAATTTGCAGCTCCCAAAAGATTGGGAGGTATGGCGTTGGTGACGCCACACTCCTGCATGACGTCACTCGCTTCATCTGCAACGCACAGTGTCTCGACTCCCCCACCTCCTTTACAAGGGGGCCCACTGAGGCTCTGTCGCCCAAGGGCCCATAAAAACCTGGAGCCGGCCCTGCTTGCCACAGGTTAGTTTCAATGAGCATGACATGCTTATTTATCCACAATTTTGAAATAATTTTGTCCGGCCCATTTTTGAATTTTTGTGTGAAATTATGTCCCATTTTACTTTTTTTTCCTGTTTTTTTTTTGTGTTGTTCCAACACACACAAAGGAAAAAAAAACATATGTAATTGCATTAATTTTCTAGGAGTAATACTTCATTTTCTGGAAAAATGCTATGCTGTTTCTGTAACCCTGTCTCCCAGAAGTGAATGGAAATTATGGAAGAAGTGTAGTTCACTATTTATACACAGTCCAGTCATATTAATGTGAACACCGCCTACTCTTGACGTCAACGTTAAATAACCAATCGCAGAAGGCACGTGTCATCAGTCATCTGGGTGTTCTCATCATTGTGGAAGGCATGATGGATCAACACAAGTACCATGTTCACCCCTACATGCAAATTGTTTTTCCTCAGGATGATGGCATCTACCAGCAGGACAATGCGACGTATCATAAAGCTCGCAGTGTACGTGCGTGGTTGGTGGAACACCAGGATGAGTTTACCGTCCTCTCTTGGCCAGCAAATTCCCCGGACTTGAACCCAATCAAGAATCTGTGGAACCACCTCGATCGGGTTGTTCACATCATGGATGCTCAACTGTGTAATTTAGCACAGCTGGCCACGGCACTGGAGTTGGCATGACTCAACATCTCAGTGAACATCATCACAACATCCCCTCTCTTCCTGCACGTCTTGCAGCGGTCCGCTCTGCCAAAGGTGGTTATTCTGGATTTTGACAGGTGGTCACATTAAAGGGGCTCTATCATTGGGAAAAGTCATTTTTAACTAATCACATCCTTGCATAGCCTTTAGAAATGCTATTCCACACCTAGCTTTAGTATATAAATTGCCTCAGTGGTTTTTGAATAAGTCCGTTTTTATTCATATGTTAATGAGCTTCCAGCCAGCACAGGAAGTTTCTAGCAGCACTGCTGTCTGCTATTATCTCCTATATGTGTGTGTGTGTGCAAACAGGAATCTGAGTCACCATCAGCAGCAGCCTGTGCTGTATACACCCATAGGAAACAATAGCAAAGAGGGTGCACGATGCATCGTGCACCCAGTCTAATTAGCATATGAATAAAAACAGACTTATTCAAAAACCGCTGAGGCAATTTACATACTAAAGGTAAGTGTGGAATAGACTTTCTAAAGGCTATGCAAGGATGTGATTAGTTAAAAATGACTTTTCCCAATGATAGAGCCCCTTTTAATGTGACTGGACTGTGTAGTTCATTGTATGGGAGTTATAGAAACATTGTAGCTCGGAGAGATATGCAGTTTCTGTGTAATCCAACTGGTGCTGACAGTCTAGATCTGCATGTGAATGGGGATTGGGTGAGTGAGGATCAAACAATGGAGACAAGAGGTTCATGTTAGAGATCGGTACTGTACCAGAGGTCTCAGAAAATTATGGCATAAATCCTGTGGCAAAACCCTTTAAGGATAAGCTATCATCTTCTAAAAGATGGATAACCCCAGTGGCGTAACTACCACCATCGCAGCGGTAGCAGCTGCCACAGGGCCCGGGACATTAGGGGCCCGGTGACAGCTGCTATCATTATGCTCGGAGGTCTTTTCGGACCCCCGAGTATAATGATTGGGGCCCCCTGTTGGTGGAATACTTTCCACCAACAGGGGGCCCCGAAGCTGCAGCAACGGCTGAGACACTGGAGCTGCAGGTCTGGCTCCTGTCAGCGCTGCAGGACGCTCTCCCTCTCTCCCCCCTCCCTTTCTCTGTCTGTCCTCCGCCCACCAATAAGAGGAGGAGGCGGGGCTTATCCCTGCCGTCCTGCACAGAAGAGGAAGAAGCTGCTCCAGGAAAATGAAACTGAAGCTACACAGGTACGTACTGGGGTTACTTATTACTATCAGGCATTTGGGGGGATTACTTGTGTTTTAGTAACTCCATGTGCCTCATAGTAATAGCAGTTAACCCCATCATCTCCCTCACATTAACCCCTGTTTGCCTCACCATAAGAGTTACTGATATGTGAGACATATGGGGGTAATAGTAATGAAGATACTTTATTATTACCTCCATGTCTCTCACATATCAGTAACTCTTATGTGAGGTACACAAGGCTTAATGTGAGGGACATGATAGGGTTAACTGCTATTAATATGAGGCACATGGAGTTACTAAATTGTAATGCACATGACCAGATTTTTTTTTATCCACAATTTGTCCTGGTATAGCGGTCAGCGGTGACAGTATTTAGTCCTGTAGGGGCCACTAAGGGACATAATACTGTGTGCAGGGGCCACTAAGGGATATAATACTGTGTGCAGGGGCCACTATGGGACATAATACTGTGTGCAGGGGCCACTATTGGGTATAATACTGTGTGCAGGGGCCACTATTGGGTATAATACTGTGTGCAGGGGCCACTATGGGACATAATACTGTGTGCAGGGGCCGCTATTGGGTATAATACTGTGTGCAGGGGCCACTATTGGGTATAATACTGTGTGCAGGGGCCACTATGGGACATAATACTGTGTGCAGGGGCCACTATTGGGTATAATACTGTGTGCAGGGGCCACTATGGGACATAATAGAGCGCGCAGGAATGCGTAGGAGGGACTCGGTCGAGATCTTCGGTGTCGGGGGGGCCCCATGTCAAAAGTTCGCCACGGGGCCCCGCCATTCCTAGTTACGCCACTGGATAACCCCTTTAATACTAAGCTACAAAATGGGGGAAAAGCGACCATAACATGAGTGTTTTGTCTTCTTAACATTCTGTTAGTTATCGTTTACACTCATTGCCAATGGTGAATGATGGAATCTAATGTTACAGAAAGAAACAGAAAGCCCTGTCTTGGCTTCTCTCTTGTTCCCTGCTGGTTTATCACTGAACCGCACCTAACCATGAGCTATTTATTACAAGAAATGACTTGTACTTCCTGCTATACAGAGCCACACACTCTTTAAACATTGTCTGAAGGCATGAGCAAGCAGATACCTGTCCCAGATGTGAGAATCAGTCATGGTATATTAAACAAGACATTACTGTGTTAGGCTTACAGGCTATAAGAAATGAAAAGTTGGGACACCATCAAGCATCCCTCTAACAAAATGTCTCTCTTCTTTTATTTAACTTGCATAAAACACGCAATTTATTGCATTTTTATCATTGTGATTTTCGTGACAATTTCAGTTTTTTACACTTCTAATAAGCATTTTTCTCTATAATTTTTCACTTAGATTTTTCCATCTCTCCCTATAGCTTAATGCAAAGGCTCTCATCTAAAACCAGACCATGACCACCAGCTGTTGGAATAAAGACTGATTTCCATCCTTCCGTCCATCTGGTACTGATGTACAGTAATACTGCAGTAGTGCAGCAGGCATCAGCAGTTGTACCACATTTCTGTGCAGGAAGCAGGTCCAATTGCCAATCCCTTCTGACCGCTACTAAAGTAATACATCAGTGCAAGAGAGACAGCAAATTGGAAATCAGTCTTTCTTCTGCTGTCATTACGCAAAGAAGGGAAGGCATTACATGCGGGCACCCGCCATCTTCAGTGGAGACACTATGGGGGAATTTATTATGTGTGGGGTCACTAATGGGGTATTATGCTGTATGGAGGATACAAATGTGACATTATACTATGTTGGGTGCACAATGGAGCATTATATAGTGCGGGGGATCTAATGGGGCATTATACTGTGTGGGGACTCTAATAGAGCATTAAAAGGATTCTACCATAGAAATAAAAAATTTTGTCGATCACACGTAGGAATAGCCTTAAGAAAAGGCTATTCTTCTCCTACCTTTAGATGTTTTCTCTGCGAGAGAACTCTCCAGCGCCGCCTCCATCTTCTTCAGGAACTGCCTCTTCACGAGTCTTCTTCCAGCGCTGGGAGTCAAACTTCTAGGCCTCGGACAGAGTTGATTGTGCATGCCCACAGCCCACAAGAAAATGGCCGCTTACGTACATTTTTCTTGTGGCTGCGGGCATGCACAGTTGGAAGAAGACGCATGAAGAGGCAGTTCCTGAAGAAGATAGTGGCGGCGCTGGAGAGTTCTCTGGCAGCATTGTGGACGCCCCCAGTGCTGTTTGAGTGCCGGGGACCGCCCCCAGTGCTGCAAGAGAACTCATTTGCATACTGACGAAAACTGGGACTTCTACCGAACGGTGGTGCAGAGAAGATATCTAAAGATTTCTTCACACGTGCGCGGAATAGCGTATTTTGGTCCCGATTTTGACACGGGAAAACACGTCAAAATTGGGACCAAAATACACTTCCCGCTCCAGAGTAGGCTCAAAATTAATGGTCTGGAGGGTACTGCCGCAAGGCGGACACCGCAGCTCACTTCTTTTTTCCGTGAGTGGCAACATGCAGTGTTTCCAAAGACTGCAAAGAGAGTGTTTGCAAAGACTGTAAACTTCTATAGCCTTGTGAGGAAGGCCTAATATGTTTACATATCTCATTGATTTAAATAGGGAGAAACATGATGCAATATGCCATGTGATAGAACATGCTGCAACTTTGAAAATGTGCCTATAGTATCACAAAGTGAGCTTTGTAGTGAAGTACCATGTTTATTTGTTGGTTGTAAATACGGTACAAATACAACACATCCACATGGTCATCTGAATAATGCCAATCTCATGTCTCCAATTATACAAGGCACTTCTTAAAGAATTCAATAGACTTTTCAAAACAGCTACATGCAAAAAAAATTTTTTAACAAAATCTTATGTTTCAATACCCAAAATTTAAACCCCATTATGTTGAAAAGAAACATAGGGCCTTGTGATTTATCTAAATTATTACCGGTAATACAACAATTTTTATTGTAAGGTTAAAACCTGAAACCCAGTAAAAGCAACATGGCAAATGGCAAGCCCAAAATTGCTGTTGTAAACCCTCAAAAACTGTGCATTAGGATGTGCCCTATTGTAAGGCCAGACCTATACAGCAAAAGAAATCACACTTACCCACCACCACTCAAGCTTTTAGGGAGAGTTCCTGGTGTTGCAGAGCATTGGATTGGATGACTTCCCAGAGGCCAGTAGTGCAGTTGAGATTTCCCAGAGAAACCTCTCGATGGACAATACTATGCACCCTATGTAAATGCAATGCAAAGGAGATTTGTCTCAACTAAAATGACCACCACAGTGTACTCTGGGGCCTCTTCAGGCTTCAGAGTATATTAGGTAGAGGCCAAGGTGAGATTAAAAAAATAATAATTCATACTTCAGCCTTCACTCACCTGGCGCTCTCCTGATCATGCACCTGGGCTAAGGACTGTGATTAGGCCACCAGCGGTCACATGGGAACACTGAGCTCAGTGTGTTCAAGTCATCGTTGAGGCCCTGTCAAAAGCCTCACTGGTGACCCTGGGCGCATGATGTCACCAAGGCGGTGAAGAGAGAGTGCCAGATGCAGTGAGGAGAACCAAAATGGTAAAGGAAGGTGAGTTTGAATGTTTTCTCTTTATATTTTTGCCACCTCCACCTAAAATACTCTGGAGTCTGAAGAGACCCCAGAGTATAATAATGGATAGATACATTCCTAGGAGCGCTAAGAGCATTTACACTGTTTAATTGACAGGTTCCTAGGAGCACTAAGTGTATTCTACACTATGTTTAAAGAGGACCTTTCATGGTTTGGGGCACAGGCAGTTCTATATACTGCTGGAAAGCCAACGGTGCACTGAATTCAGCGCAGTCGGCTTTCCCGATCTGTGCCCCGGGTAAAGCGCTATCGGTCCCGGTACCGTAGCTCTTTACAGTCAGAAGGGCGTTCCTGACAGTCAGTCGGATACGTCCTTCTTCAAAGCAGCGCCTATCGCGCTGTACTGTGTGAGCTCACACTGTACAGCGCGATAGGCGCTGCTTTGAAGAAGGACGTACCTGAATGACTGTCAGGAACGCCCTTCTGACTGTAAAGCGCTATGGTACCGGGACCGATAGCTCTTTACCCGGGGCACAGATCGGGAAAGCCAACAGTGCGCTGAATTCAGAGCACTGTAGGCTTTCCAGCAGTATATAGAACTGCCTGTGCCCCAAACCATGAAAAGTCCTCTTTAATAGACAGGTTCCTAGGAGCCCTGACAGTGTTATACACTATGTTTTATAGACAGTTTTCTAAGAGCACTAAGAGTATTCTACACTATTTTTTGAGCCATTTTAACCCCCCTACAGTTTTGGACGAGCAGGACTCAGGGACTGAGTTAAGTGCATCATTGTTCGCCACAAGTACATTATATTCAGAGACACTGTAACATTAAACGACTCTAACTGGTGACTAAGATCATGTCTGTAGCTCCCATAGATTTGACATTATCACTGGTTAAAGCAAAGCTGCATATGATCATACTTTATGATTCTACTGTCACTTTAGAAAATCCTAAGGTACATTACAAAGAAATAGTCACTTCACACAATGGGACTGAGGGCCCTGCTCGCAAGAGCTTACAATCTATGAGCCGTCTAAAACTATGAGCCATCACCAGTTGTGTCCTTTAACATGCAGATTGTGCCTGGACATATAAGGTTAGCCTGAAATGGCATCATATCATGTGTGGTAATGTGGGAAGTGGAACAGAGGGTTCATTTTAGGGATTCTAATTATGGTATAGAGGGGTTTACATTAGAAATTGTGATAGGCCTGTCTGATAAGATGTGCCTTTAGTTTGCTCTTGAAGCTGTAGAAATTGGGAATTAATCTGATTGTCCGGGGTAGAGCATTCCAGAGAAGTGGTGCAGCTCGGGAGAAGTCTTGTATACGAGCGTGGGCGGTTCTGATAATAGAGGATGTAAGTGTTAGGTCATTGAGTGAGCGGAGAGCACAGGTTGGGCGGTAGACAGAGGTGAGGGAGGAAATGTAGGGAGGTGCGGCATTATGGAGAGCCTTGTGGATGAGGGTGATAACTTTATATTGTATTCTATAATGAACAGGCAGCCAATGTAGCAACTGGCACAGACTGGAGGCATCGCTGTAGGCTGCTGCATTCAGAATAGATAGAAAATGGCAGTAAATCCTTGTATATAGCCACCTTTAGAGAGCAACAAGACGGGATATTCAGTAAGGTTACAGTGTGACAGGATAAAAAGAACAGGAAACCTCAATACTAAAAGACTGTGATATACAGCTGTGACAGAATGTATTAGAATGTTTTAGAATCCATTAGATGAGTTCAAAAGACCATTTATTCCTAAATTTATGTTAGTAGGCGGAGCCATGTAAATCATTACTTACTGATCTCATCAGCTATGCACCAGAACTTGTAATGTGTAGTTTAATGACAGCCTAAAAACAATTTAAAAAATATCTATTCCAACCCACATATACTCACTTCATGTTTTTTTGCCCTTTTTGTGCAACATAGTTCCCAGCATCCCACTGTAGTATCACCTTACTGACTGTCCTAACTGGTTACTCTCCAAGCCTGAGTGTAGCATCTAATTTATCCACATAGATTTGTCCATATGTGCTACATACTGAATCTTGTGGATTATGGTGGGCATTCAGCAGACAGGAGAGAAATCACTGCTTGCTATGTTATCTGTTGCAGTAAGGAGGTGTTCACACTTAGGAATTTACCACTGAGTTTCTGAAGTAGAAAATTTCTACCTCAGAAATTTGAAGCAGATATTTTCTCCTTCTCAAAAACCGACAAGGATTTTGCTATTCAATTTGAAGCAGAATTTGGAGAAGAGAGCCGCTGAAGTTTGCCTTTATTGGGCAGGGCCAAATTAGAATAAATTGTTTAAGGCTGAGGCCCCATGTTGCAAAAGCGCAGCTTTTTTGTTGCAGTTTTTTAAGCCAAAGCCAACAATGGCTACCAAAGGAATGGGGAATATAAAGGAAGTTTACATACTTTTCCCTTCTGCTCAATCCATTCCTGGCTTTGGCTCAAAAAACCGCAGCAAAATCTGCAACAAAAAAAGCTGCTTTTTGGCAACGTGGGGCCTTAGCCTAAAAATAAATGTTTCCACCACGTTTTTTTCCCGCATCGCTTTTTGGCTGTAGTGTAAGGGTGCATTCACACTGAGTAAACGCTAGCTTATTCTGAACGTAAAACACGTTCAGAATAAGCGGCGTCTAAAGCAGCTCCATTCATTTCTATGGGAGCGGGGATACGAGCGCTCCCCATAGAAATGAATGGGTTGCTTCTTTCACTCCGTGCAGTCCCATTGAAGTGAATGGGAAGTGCCGGCGTGTACGCTCCGGCATGAGCAGAGCTTGCCATATACGCCGGCACTCCCCATTCACTTCAATGGGACTGTACGGAGTGAAAGAAGCAACCCATTCATTTCTATGGGGAGCGCTCGTATCCCCGCTCCCATAGAAATGAATGGAGCTGCTTTAGACGCCGCTTATTCTGAACGTGTTTTACGTTCAGAATAAGCTAGCGTTTACTCAGTGTGAATGCACCCTTAGTGTACGGCTAAAGCCCCACATTGCAGAAATGCAGCTTTTTTTGTTGCTGATTTGTTGCGTTTTTTTTGAGCCAAAACCAGGAGTAGATCAAACAGAAGAGAGAAGTATAAGAACTTCCTATATACTTACCATTCCTTTTGCAGCCATTCTTAGTTTTGGATCAAAAAACCGCAACAAAATCTGCAACCAAAAAAGCTGCGTTTCGGCAATGTGGGGCCTTAGCCTAAAGGTTTTCCCATAATCAACCTGTCCTGTGTGATTCCCCAGTCTGACTACTGAGATCCACACCAATCCGGGGTCCCTGAATCCCTAATGTGAATGGATTAGTGCTGTGGATGTGTGAACAGCCCTCTATACACTTCTTTTTTTTTTCTTATGTAGATTGTGAGCCGCATATAGGGATCACAATGTACATTGTTTTTTACTATCAGTATGTCCTTGTAAAATGGGAGGAAATCCACGCAGACTCGGGGAGAACATACAAACTCCTTGCAGATGTTGTTCTTGGTGGGATTCAAACCCAGGACTTCAGTACTGCAGTGCTAACCACTGAGCCACCATATTGCCCCTTTATACACTTCTTTAGAGCTGACAGTGCTCTGTACTCTGCTATCTCCATCAGTCTCAGGGCCCGTTCCCACGGAGTAATGCTGCGCTCATTCTGACATGTAAACATGTGTCAGAGTGAGCGCTTCAAAACAGATCCCATTGACTTCAATGGGTTCCGTCTTATGCTCGCTACACATTGAAATCAATGGGAGGCTTTTTAACCCATTGATCTCAACGTGTTACGCGTGTTAAACGGAACCCATTGAAGTGAATGGGATCTGTTTTGAAGCGCTCACTCTGATACGTGTTTACGTGTCAGAATGAGCACAGCGTTACTCTGTGGGAACGGGCCCTCATAGACATGAATGCCAGTCCATTCACATAGGGTACATGTGGCATTCTGTTCTTATGATCTGTGTGGTCCAACAGTCAGACCCCCAGAATTCATACATTTCCATCTTGATTACTAAAAACTTCTTTTAAAGATAGCGGTATGTAGTACTATGTGAAGGATGTGTATATACTCTTTAGTCTCGTATATATGTAAGGTATGAGTACTGCCAGTAGTACTAAAACTATTAGGAGCTCCACTTCAATCCAGTGTACACTTCTATTAGACTCTAGAACACATAACAAGTACAGTTGCCCAGACCCAACATGGCTGCGCATGTATTTCCGTTATTACTCCCCGCGGCGGATGTGGGGCCAGAGCGCCAAAGATAGCGGAAGTGACGTCGTTACGAATGTCACTACCGACGGAAGTGGGGACGTTTGCCTCACGTATTTCTCTTCACGTGTAGCCGGCTCAATCCCGAGTGCTCGATCCGGAGTATCAAGGGTTTCGCGGAGACACGTCCGAGATACAGGTGAGGATGTGATGGCGGCCGGGTGTCCCCTCATCCCTTATGTACAGGGGAGTGCGTGCGAGACTGGTAGCCGCCATACACATGGAGCGATAACGCATCGTATGTTTCATTGTATGACTGAGCTGTCCGTGTGCTGTAGTGCTCGGCTGCACATTGTCTCCTTATACCCTCACCCATTGATGGTGGGGGTGACTGTGGCAATATCACCTGTCACCCATCTTTCCCAGGAACAGATCATCATCACTTTTTAATTTAATACATTTCCTCTAACGTAGGTCGAATGTGAAAAGTATTGTGACTGGACATTTACGCCTGAAGACTTAGATGTGACGCAAGTCTGTGACCCCAGTGTCACATCAGTCATCAGAGCTGGTGTGAACTGAGCCTGAAGTTTGTCAGATTGCGTTTATTTTGGCAGGGTCATGGAGTGTCCTATATCTGGGGATGTTGTTGTGAAGTGTATGGGGGAGACTGTGAAACAGGTGCATGTAAAAGTGTCACGTTTCTTTCCATACGACTGTTTTGAGCTTTAGGGTGCGTTCACACAATGTAAAATGGAGCACAAGCTGGCACGTATACGTGTGTCAGCATTTTGCGCGCTCAAAAGGATCCCATTGAGTTCAATGGGAGTTACGAGCGTATACGCCGTGTTACTTTGCGGCTGCAAAATAACGCGGCTTATCCGCTCGTAACTCCCATTGAAATCAATGGGATCTTTTTGAGCGCGCAAAATGCTGACACACGTATACGTGCCAGCTTGTGCTCCATTTTACATCCTGTGAACGCACCCTAAAAGTGACACTTTTTGCGTTGCACCCACCATTTTATAGGGATCTGTCACCTCCACTTACCATGGCAGATAGGTTTGCATCATCTGGATCACACCATGTTTTCCCCATGTACAACGCTGTTTTGTCAGCATGCAAATGAGCTCTTTGGAGCGCTGGTAACATCAATGTTGCTCCAAAGAGCTGTTTTGCATATTCTATCTCGGCAACAGAGACTTCTATTCACAAGGGAAGACTTCATGTGCTTGAGGTGACCGAACCTAATAAATTGAGAGTCTTCAGTAGTTGATACCTCTTTTTAATGGCTAACTAAAAATGATGACAGACTGCAAGCTTTCTGGATTTTTCTTCGATCCAACCATGCCTGAGGAAGGGATCTAAGAAAAATCCCAAAAGCTTACAATCTGTCATCATTTTTAGTTAGCTATTAAATATATCAAATACTGAAGACTCTCTCAATTTTTTAGATTTCATCTCCACTGACGGTACAAAGCTATGTGACCTAACCTATCTATCTGTGGCTCTGGTGACAGACTCCCTTTAAATACAAAGGTTTTGGGGATGAAGGTTGGCCATGGCAGGGACAGTGGATTTGCTATAACTTATGCCAGAAACTTGTATGAATTACAACTAGAGTCCCTGATTGCTCGAGGCTTCTGGCTCCTAGGATCCCCTGATTTGTGCAAGGTGGAATCTCTTAATAATTCTGGAGCATTTCCTGCCACTGGAGGAAGCAATTTAGACTGGTATGCCTAATAAGCCTGTGTAGGTTAGGTTGGCAGGGGCCTGAGACCGGGAACCCCTGCTGCTCAGGCTGGGTCCGCTTGGGGATTCCGTTACACATTCAGTTTGAAAAATGTGGAAAGAAAATCGCTGCAAAGCTTTTCTCTCTACATTTTTTTCTTTTTAGTGGAAACCCGTCTGACCCCGTTATAGTCTGAGCGTGAAGGAATCGCTTTGCCAAGCCACTTGGCACACCTGCGATCACCCTTCTTGCCTTCCACCCTCGCCCTGTGTCTGCGTTCATAAGATAATATGAAACAAGCTTTATAAATAAATTTGATATATTTATTAACCCGAGTGGGTCGGTACTAGCCACTAATGTATACAGAAATATTCATCAATGGATGGTTAAGCTAATACAGGTAAAAGCACAATACAATACAGGAGGTAAAATGGGAATAAAAGAGAAAAATGAATACCAGAATGAATCCGTAATACGGTTCACCGAGGCCCAGTGAGCCCTGTTCCTCTTCCCCCACTGCAGAATCTTAAGAAAGAGGGATACCTTCCTGGCTGCTGGGAAAGATGTGTCTAGGGGTAATAAACTAGCTGTCCAGAAAGAGCAATCTCCCATAGTATGCACATTAAACCACTCAAGTGAATTGACTACCAATGTAAACACAGATTGAACACAACATTCCTAAAGGTATGTCTTAGGGGGCGTTCACACTACCGTCGGTGTCCGACATGTAGTGTCCGCTCCTAGTGTCTGCTCAAAATCTGTCACGGACACTAGGAGCGGACACTAGATGTGTCCGTGACACCTGTCATTCAAATGAATGGGCATCGGGTGCGTTCTTTTGCACTCCGTGCCCGTCCTTCCCTGTCCGCAAGAGAAGATGTCTGACTTCTCAAGCGGACAGAAAAGCCCAACAAAAAGACACACTGAAACAAGACAGACCCGGTAGCAGGGAGAGTGGAGAAGGCAGGGGGTACACATAGTGAGAGCAGGCAGGTGAATTATGGGAAATGTAGTTTGTCCGTAGATTCACTGCATATAACAGATATACAAGGAGCAGCAAGTAAAATAAGGCCAAGCAACAGTGGCACAAGGTAACAATGGGGCTTCAGCACTGCTGTGGATGTATTTGCAGATAATTTTTTGTGACAGACCTCCTTAAGCAAAGCAAATCGTTCTCAACTGATAACAGTAAGGCCGGGGCCCCACGAGGCGTAAACACTGTGATTTGCCCACAGCGGAGACCCTGCGGGAAAAATTGCGCTGTTTTACAGTGCAAGCAAAGGGGATGGTACTCATGTGAATCCCATGTCCACTTTGCGGAAAAAAATGTAGTGCAGACACGCTGTGATTTGCAAAGCCGTTGCGGCTTTGCAAATCGCAGCATGTCAATTATATCTACGGAAACGCTGGCAGCTTTCCCGTAGATATAATGGGAAAAGAATGTCCATGGAGGAAAACTCAGTGAACTTTCTCTTCAAATACTGGGGAAAGAACCGCAATGCGATCACACAGCGGTTCTTCCCGCCGCGCTTTATCACTGTGTTTACGGTCCATGGGGCCATATCCGCCTCAAAATCCTGACCAAAAAGATGGCTCCCATTGAAATCTATGGGAGCCGGTCAATTCTTTTTTCCAGGAGCCATTTGTTCCGGTTCCCAGAAAAAAAGAAGCGACACGCTCATTCCTTCAGGTGGATTCACCTCGCAACATCCGCCTGAAGACACCCCCTCCTCCCCGCTAGGCTCATTCATTTTGGCCTAATCCGGAGCGGAGTGTGCACTGCAGCGGCATCGAGTTGTAGCTACTCGTATTTTGAACCAGAACCTGAGGCAGCCTCCACCTCAGGTTCCGGACCAAAAAAAACCCTGTGTGAACTCTGCCTAAGGCTTTGTTCAGACTGAGCCTCCATTGATAGTCTCTGAAGACTTGATAAAGAGACTGTGACCTGCCACACAAGACAAAACACTGGAACTTGATTGTCCCATTTTAAATCAATGGTATCCATAATACTTCTTACAATGCAGTGTGAACAGACCCCAAGTGACTCAGCTGGATTTATTGTTATAAACACAGCCATGATATTGTCTTCTCTCTGCAGATCCCGGCTGTTGCCTGGGGGAATATGACCGCCTGCTTTTCTTTTGTATACCTTGGAGACGACCTGCTGTGATAGAGCTGGCCCATAGGGAGAGGTGTTTAATACACTTAGCAGTATTACATGTGCCCAGACCATAGGGGTCTATTCAAGAGAATCTGTCACCTGAGAATGGATCTAAACTTAAAGGGGCTAATCACTGGGAAAAGTCCTTATTAACTAATCACATGCTTGCGTAGCCTTTAGAAAGTCTATTCCACACCTACCTTTAGTATGTAGATTGTCTCAGTGGTTTCTGAATAAGTCCGTTTTAATCCATATGCTAATTAGACTGGTGCACGATACATTGTGCACCCTCTTTGCTATTATTTCCTATGCACAGGCTGCTGCTGCTGATGACTCAGGTTCCTGTTTGCACACACATAGGAGATAATAGCAGGGACGAGTGCTGCTGGGAACTTCCTGTGCTGGCTGGAAGCTCATTAGTATATGAATAAAAACAGACTTATTCAGAAACCACTGAGGCAATCTACCTACTAAAGGTAAGTGTTAATTAGACTTTCTAAAGGCTATGCAAGGATGTGATAAGCTGAAAATGATAGAACCCCTTTAAAGGGGTATTCCTTTAGATTATACTCTAAATCCCTGATGGCTGCAAAGCCCACTCCCACCTCCCCCTTCAGAACACATGTATATGTGGCAGATCGCAGTGTGTAGGGGTAGTTACGACTTAGCCTTCATCTCAGCTGTTATAGAGGTCTGGGCACCCATATGCCTATTACTACATTGGATATTGTTTTCAGCTTGGCCTCATGCAGACATGTGATGTATATTCAGTACTCGGCCTATGTACGATGCTGCGATTATACTGGTTCAGGCTGTAATATACAGCTGCATTTGGCAGTGTGAATGAGGTCTTAGGTCCACAATACAGACTACTATGTATTGTTATTGTACAGCACCGATCCTAATGTAGTCCTCTAGTCATAGAGATGGTCTGCGACCCACAGGACAGGCGTCGTATCCATGTTACCTCTGTCCCGGTAATGGGAGTAAAATGAGATGTGTAAATCTGTGAGACACTCATCCTCCTACCAGTCAGTAGTGGCATGGGGCTGGACTCGGGGCTGGAGTATGTTGCAGCTGTCTGATCCTGAACCTTCACACACATTAATAGTTCAGGCTGGTGAAATGTGCTTCAGCTCAGTGTAATGTTACCAGCGGACAGTCACACTTGTCGCTCTGAGATTGTCATCCATAGGAAACCGTAAGGGTCTGTCTTCTTGGTTATTCCTTGACGTCTTTGACTGTCTTCACATCTATTCCTATATGTAGAAAAATACATTGGAAATCGGAACACATCTGTGGAAATTTTAATGAATTTATCATAGGATGGAAACAAACAGATCTTGATGATCCCCCATTTATTATTATGGATCCTTTGGGTAACTGTTAGGTTCCGTCTGACAAAATAATGGAAAACTTATGTCATAGATGTGAGCATAGCCTTAAAGGGGTTGTCCAGGATTTATTTTTTTTATGGTCTATCTTTGATCTATGCCATAAATAACTGATCGGTGGGAGGTCATCAGCCACCCCCGCATTAACCAGCCGTACGGGTCCACTTCAGATGCCCATACAACACACAGTGCTGAACCAGGATCAGTTGGCTTTGTGTCCTGTATAGTGGCCAGGCTCTGTCGCTGCAGCGTGGCTCCAATTGACTTCGTACTTATGAGATACGGCTAGGGCACGCACCCATAGAAATGAATGGAAGCACCTGTGACGCTGACTTTGCCGGCCGGTGTCACAGGTGCTTCCATTCATTTCTATGGGTGTGTGCTGTTCGGATCGGCTGATCCGAACAGTGTTTGCTCATCTCTAGTTGCAACCTCTAGGATACTGGTCTCAATAGGTATTCAAAAAGGCTGACTACTACTGAATGTTTTTGCGACTACAAGTTGCAGTTGTTCCCTAGGGGTTGCAGTGCCAATCCATTCAATAGCATTAGTAGTGTCGGCCTACAAAAGAGTCTGAGCCGGTAGTTTGGCCTACTGACTCCACAGGAGCGATCAGGGCTGTGAAGGGTCCCACAGACAATTCATGGCCGTCATTATCTTTGTGTGTATGTGTGATCAGATTTTGAGGGGTTATCAGTCCTTTTTCAAGTGAGGCAAACAGGACGATCAGCTGATCGCTGTGCAAATACAGTACAATAGAGTGGGGGGGGAGATGCAGCCAGCCATATATTTGTCAATGAACGCCCAATATTTAATTTCACAGATGGTTTATGTCTGCCAGTGACTCCATGCTGGCTTTTGTAAGGGTCTAGTGTGGGTTTACCTTTCCATCACAATGATATACCCTAATTTTAAGTTGATTGATTCTAATGCAGATGTATGACCGTGTACATCGTTCATGTGAACAGAGCTTAAGGCCCTAGTCACGTCATGTTCCCAGTGTACTCACTAATTGTATCCATAGGACTCTCTTTACCTGACAGTAACCAAAAAAAAAGCATCCATCTGGCTTCTTTTGAGCTGTTAGTACACTGCAAGTACGGTGTAAAATAGTGTAGTGAAAACCACTATTCCAGAGAAAGATCTACAATAACAAACACTACAATGTATATACATCACGCCATGTGTATGTATACCCCCGTGTAGCATTGAAGGTATATGTCGGGAGTCTTTCTTGCAGGACAATAATATGTGAACGGGGCCTGATGATTGTAACTTATTCTAACAAAGGTAGAATAACCTTCAGCACTATGGTTGTTGTGAAACTACAACTCCCAGCATGCCTGCTTTTTCTTGGAACTCCCATAGAAGTGAATGGAGCATGCTAGGAATTATAGTTTCACAGCTGCCAGAGTGCTGAAGATTGCTAAGCACCCACGGTGTGGAAATGCAGCTTTTTTTTTTGTGTGTGTGTGTGGTTTTTTTCAGCCAGAGCCAAGAATGGGGAATATATCGCAAGTTCTTATACTCAATCCACTCCTGGCTTTGGCTCAAGACCGCAGCAAAATCTGCAACAACAAAAAGCTGCGTTTCTGCAAGAGGGGATTGACTGCTAAGGAATTAGCCAATGGTATACTATGTATTTTTTTATTACTGGCCTGTCCACTTGTAGGGATATTAATGGAAACTCTTATGACTTCATTAAATAATGTCAATAACTTCTTCCGCTCATTGTCTTTCAGGGTTCTCTGACATGTCCTAAACGGTGCTGGCAGGTTACATGTGCTATGACAAAAATTAGCCAATGGGTGACCACAATGGCTTCCACGACTCCAGGATCTGCAGTGTCATTGGTTGGACAAGGGTCATTTTTAGATAAGACCTCACTTCACATGGTGGGGTACATGGGAAAAGTCAGTCAAACTTTTTATTTTAAACTTTTTTCTTCCAGTATTTTTTTCTTCTGCGCATCTGTTCTATTGTTTTAATTTTTTTTGTTCTCTTATCCACGGAAATCTTTAAAAATAAATAAAAGGCGAAAGATAACCAGAAAGTAAAATGATGGCCATTGTTATATGGTCCTATGGGTTTGGGCAATGCCCAAAGTTGTTTCATGTAAATGCAATGCTTTTCATGTTTCTGTATATTACTTATACTCTCCAAAATGTGTTTTCTTTAAAAAAAAAAAATCACATTGGTATAGGTGAAAATTTCAGGGCTGACCATGGGCTTGATCATTCAGATTAATTCCTTCACATGTTAAAGAGAATCTTTCATGTCCTCAGGCACGTGTGATTTTATATACCACTAGAGAGCAGACTGTGCTGAATTCAACGTACTGTCGGTTTTCCCATTATGTGTCCCCGGGATGGAGTTATTGGAGCCGTTACCAATGTCTGGCCACTGTCAGAAGGGCGTTCCTGACAGTCTAGGTGGGCTGTGAGGAACGTCCCTCCTGACGACACTCGTCCATAGCCCTGAATGGTCAGGTGGTCTTTCTCACTGCTTGGCGTCATCGCTGGATTTTCTAGCGCTATATAAAACCGCATGTGCCTGAGGACATGAAAAGTTCTTTTTAAGTGATGCTACGGTATTACTGTGGGTTTTCTGAAAATCGTGACAAATCCTTAGAAGAACCATGATATGTGGACACACAGTTAAAGGGATTTTATCATTAAAATTACATTTTTTTTTTTTTTGTGTCCCTAACACGTAGGAATAGCCTTAAGAAAGGCTATTCTTCTCCTACCTTTAGATGTCTTCTCTGCGCTGCCGCTCGGTAGAAATCCCGGTATGCAAATGAGTTCCCTTGCAGCACTGGGAGCAATCCCCTGCGTTCAAACAGCAATGGGGGTGTCCCCAATGCTGCAGAGACAACTCTCCAGCGACGCCTCCATCTACTTCTGGAACGCCCTCTCCCTGTGTCTTCTTCCGTTCTGGGTTTCAATCTTCTAGGCCTCGTGCAGAGCAGACTGCGCATGCTTACTGTTTAAGCGGCCATTTTTCTTGTGGCAGCGGGCATGTGCAGTCTGCTCTGCCCGAGGCCTACTACATTGAAACCCAGGACGGAAGAAGACACAGGGAGAGGGCGTTCCAGAAGAAGATAGAGGCGTCGCTGGAGAGTTCTCTCACAGCATTGGGGGGGCCCCCAGTGCTGTGAGAGAACTTATTTGCATACCGAATAAAACCCTGATTTCTAATGAACGGTGGTGCGGAGAAGACATCTAAAGGTAGGAGAAGAATAGCCTTTCTTAAGGCTATTCCTACATGTTGGGGACAAAAAAAATGTTCATTTTAATGACAGAATCCTTTTAAGTTGACCATAGGTGTAAGGTGTTATTCACATGACCTGTTTAAAACTGTGAAGGTCTATTCATGTCTATTTTTATGAAAGACCATTTTTCTCATCAGTTAAAAATCTAATAACTTTGTTCATCTGGATAGACCAATAGATATTCATGGGTGGCCATGTCGCATCTTTTCGAAAAATGGCCATATGACTAAGCTGCTTCAGTGAACCAATATGTCTGTTGTGTGAACTAGGCCTGATGTTCCAACAGATTAAGATTTGGTGATAATAGTAAAGGACCTTATTACATGGGCCGACTCTTGCCCCAGGAGAGAGCCAATCACAGATAAAACAAGTTGATTGGCTCTTGTTCTAAAGGCCATAGTTGTCGGGATGCTATACGGTTTTTATCATTGCTGTCCAGGTACGGTTTGTGCAGGGTAATGCATAAGATTAGCTGACCACTGGACTTATTACATGAAGTGGTCACATAGCGGGTGTTCTTACAAAATGTGACTTCTATAAAAGGCCCTTAAAGGGGGTTGAACCATTAATAAGATCAGCGTCTGTAATGTCAGATTGCTGCAGTGTCAGAAGAATGGTAGCCCCAAAATTTCCTTCAAGTCCTCTGTGAGTGAAATGCCAGTGTATCGTGTGGCCGCTGCTCGTTTCACTTCAGTGAGTCTATTGAGACTAAATCTCTGGCAGTCCTATAGAAGTGAATGGAGTGCTAGTCATACAAGGGATCATTCACAAGGGGACTTTTGGACCCCCATTCTCCAGATCCCTGGTGGTCCCAGTAGTCGGCCTCCAGAGCAATCTGTTACTTATTTTGTCACATTTTAACTTGTACATCCACTTGAAATCATGTTATGAGAAGGCATCAGATACATGTTCTTGTATATCTTTGTAACAGAATTTATTCAATGTTATATATTTTATTTGTTTTTTTTTCTGTAGAGCCCTCACAACATCAGCGCACCTCATGATGCTTGGTGTCCAGTGTGCAAGACCAAGGGCCAAACGCAAGCGCTCAAGACATACCGCATCAATTTTACTCAGTCAATATTTCTCTGTACTAACCCCCAGGTACGTTGTCTTTATTGTTGAGGTGGGTTTTTAGTTATTTGCCATTGACAGATGCCTTCAACTTTCTTTTTTCTTTTTTTTTCTTCACTTAGTGTATTTATCCTTTGGGCTATACTCCCTTGGATAACATAATTGCAAACACAGCTGACCTTAAGAATAGCAGCCCAAATAAAAAGCGCAAATTCTCCGACCTGTCATCGGATTCACTCCTCTGTAAGAAGAAACCAAAACTTGATCTCTCCATCCTTGGTAACTCTCCTACGGTAGTGGCTGATCCGTGTAAATCTGTGCAAACATTGGAACACGAAACCAATTTATCTACAAGTTCACAAGATGGTCAAACAGAAAGCGCAGGTTCTCAGGTGCAAACGGTCTCAGTAACTGCTAATCCTTCTTGTAGTTCTGCCTTATGGGACAATTCTAGTTTTCCAGAGTTGCCTAAGGAATTCTCTAATGGGTGGACACCGGGTCAGCCTAATGGATTGTCTGCAGTAGAGGATGGACACCAAGAAATATTGCAGAAGGGAGATCTAGAAGTAATGGATACTTTAAATAATGGTTCTGTTCTTCCACCAGAGACTTGCCTAATAGAAACTGAGGTAGAGAAGATGCAAGAAGAGATAAGAATATCAGAAATGAAAACAACGGAGTCGAATGTTCTTACGTTCAGCCCAGACCATATACAATCCAATGGCTCTCCTCTGTTACAGAACAGTCAGTCAGGCATTATATTGAAGGAAAATTGCTCTATGGATGTGTCTGTCCTCTCAAACCCTTCTGATACTGCATCAGATATGGAATCTGAATTACCACAATCTTGTGAATTTATCAAGGATGACCATTGTTTGATAGAACATCCAAAGGAACAAAAAGAAAAGATGGAAGATGAAGGAGATGAGGAAGCTGCGTCATGTAATACAAAAGCTTCTCTTCTAATTCAGCCCAGTCCCATAGCAATAAGTGGAAATCCAGCCTCCCCTGAACGGCACCATGAAGAATCTCACCAACAAATAAACTTTAGCTCCTTGCTGGAGATATCTCCTCCAACATGTCCGGAGATTCCTGTACAAGGCAACAGTTTTGGAAGTCCTGATTTATCCGAATCTCTCCGGTTATTGCAGGAAGCATGTAAAATGACAGCCGCGTCTCAGTCACAAGAAGATGTGCTACAGAAATGTCCGACAGAGGAGGGTGCGTTCATAGATTTGGTGAAGACAGTGTCTTCTCTACAATGTCCTATGGAGGAGGACAGCGAGAAATCCAGCCAATCTGCATCACCAGCACGTGAGTCTGAGACATTGTTCAAAGACTTGGCTACTCCTATGGATTTGACATCTCTCACTCCAGATGGGTCTGTTGTAGTCACAGAAGACTTATCCATGCCAGTTCCTAAATTGCCATTGGTGCAAAATTGTCAGAATACTGATCCTGAAGAACACAGTCCTTCTCACTTTTCGCAAGAAGTTCTGCCTGAGACCCAGGATGAGGAGCCCACATTGAAGAACCCTTGTGATGGCTCTACTGCTTCAGAACCTTCTCTAAAAGACCAGGCTGCTGCAGATGTTGCAGCGATATCCCTTCCAGACACAACTCTTACCTCCCAGATAACTGACATGGCTTCTCCTGCAGATAACCAACCTGTTTGCCAGCCAGATAATGGTTCCTTAGACAAAGTATGTGAACCTCATGACACTTCAGCCTGTATGAGAGATGACTGCAATGCACACACAGATACTAAACCTCTAAACCAAATGTCATTGCCAGGTCCGAAAATCCTTTTACAGGATTGCTTGAAGTGTCATTGTGGAATGAATCTGCAGAATTTGTGTAAGAAACCTTGCAATGACTCTCCGCTTTCAGTGCCTTCCGTAGAAGACCAGGCCCCTGCCGATGCTGCAGCAATAGCTTTGCCTCATGGCGCTTCCACTTCTAATATGACAGATGATGGTAGTGCACACAGAGAGGACAAATCTCCGAACAAAATGTCCCCCACTTGTCCACAAATTTTGTTAAAGGACTGTTTGAAGTGTCATTGTGGAATGAATATATCATATCAGAGTTCGCAGAAGACGCCAGTGAAAAATCCTGCGTCTGAAGTTGGAGGTTCGTTGAATGGGGTCAGGGCCATTACCTTCTGCGAGAATGCTCCAGCACAGTCAGACAGTCAGAAGGATAGTAATACGGTTTCTGAGATTGAAGACACAACAGCTGCCCCTCCATTACATTGTAAACAACCATTGTCCAGGCAGAAGAAAACGTCTTCTGAAAACACAATTTTACCTGATTTGTTACTGGATATTCAGCCGCAGCACCGAATGGAAGAGTCTCTATCGGCTGCCCCCAGTCCTGCATATGATGCTGCAGTGACCATGACTCTTCCGGCAGACGTGCACATAACAAAACATGATATGTGTCAGAACGGACAGGTCAAAGAAGGTGATGGCATACTAGAAAAAGAGCCAACTGAAGTATCAAGGGACAATAGTCAAGATGACAGCATAGTGGAGACCGCACTAAACAGCGATGGATTGGCTGATAGCAGTGATGAAGTGGAAGAAAGAAATGAAGATCCAGTAGAGGTTGCGCCTGCAGCTAAGAATTTAAGAATTCCAGAACGTCGTCTACAATGGAGGAACAGACATTCCTTATGTTGGTTAGATTGCATCTTATCGGCCTTGGTCCAGTCCGAAACCATCAGCCATTTTGTTGCAGTGCGTCGTCATATTAGCAAGGAGTCCGTCATTTGCAATCTATTTGCAAGATATGATGAAGCTACTACATTATATATGAATTGCATCAAAAAGCGGAGATCAGGTAGGTGCTTTCTAAGTTCTATACTGTGTACAGGCCGAGGTTCTTCTGATGGGGGGTACGATACTCTGTTCGGAGGATTGTAAAGCAGTTCCTATGCTGCTCTGTAATATCAAAACAAAACCCATTCCCCATTGAAGTCAGTGGGAGACTGAAGACACTCTGTTATCAGAATGCATTTACCCCTCCCCCCCAAGACTTTGAGTTTAGTTGTTCACATGGTGGTATGTCGGTGTTAAAGGGGTTGTCCCTTATCAGCAGTCTACAGGATAAGTAGTTACAGATCTTTTGGGATCCCACCTTAAGAGACCCTATAGGAGAACATTGCTCTTGGAGTCCGCTGTGTGAGTGGAGTAGTTTCAGGCATGCTTGATCATCTCTCCATTTAGTCCAGACTTATGGAGATTCCTGTATGCTATATTTGTGTGCACCACAGGCGACAAGACAGGGACCCCTAGCAGGGGCGAACCTGCCCCTTTTGCCGCCCGAGGCGAACTACAGAAAGCCCCCCCCCCTGCCGGGAGGAGGGGGTGTGGCAGAGCAAAGTGCAGGGGGCGGGGCTTAGCACCGTTCTCCGGCAGAGAGCAGGCACGGAGACGACCTGCTCTCTGCCTGAGTGTGAGGGGAGGCTGCTGGAGCTGCGCTGCTCCAGTGGCCTCCCCAAACCACCGCTCAGTGCTAAGCCAGTCCAGGACAGCTTGTCCTGGACTGGCTTAGGTAACCAAAAATGCCGCCCTCCCTGAGGCCCCTGCATAGCGCCGCCTGAAGCGGTCGCTTCAGGTCGCCTCATGGGAGGTGCGGCGCTGACCCCTAGAGGACATGGTTTTATAAAATCCTAGCCATACATCAGTATTTTGGGATGTGCTTCAATCAACCTTTTTCTTTTCACAGAACTCAAGCGCCCAAAGTATGACAAGTGTCTGAATGAGGTCAGAATGGAAATCTTTGAAAAACTGAAACCCCTTCTGAAGTGCCATTTGGGTATGTATGACTCCAGCATAGACTTTGCAGATTTCCATGGTACATGCACACCAACAAACCTTATGCGGACTGGTCACACTAAGGCCCCTGATCCAGCCTACTGATAACATGTGTGGGATAATACTTTCCTGAATTACAACATAAAATGTTGAACTGTTCTCAGTATGGCTGGGCGATTAATCGAAAAATAAATGAACATCAGTCATGATAACGGATGGGATTTTGTTCACGGTTGTCATTTTGGTTATTACAGTGTTTACGATTTCATTCTGGCTGAACATGGAAATCAAAATTGCTATACTGTGACCCTAGAGTATAATAAGTGGAGGCCCAGGGGAAGTGAGCAAACAAAAAAAAAAGTGTAAGGCTGAGGCCCCACATTGCGAAAACGCAACTTCTTTTGTTGCAGATTTTACTGAACCGTTTTTTTGAACCAAACTTAGGAGTGGCTACTCAAGGATTGAGAACTATATAGGAAGTATTTATACTTCTACCTTATGCTCCTGACTTTGGCTCAAAAAAAAAAAAAGCTGCAGTTCCGCAACGTGGGGCCTTAGGCTAAGGCCCCACGGGCTGTATCCACAGCACTAAAGCGCTGCGGGAAGAACCGCTGCGTGAACGCATTGCGGTTCTTTCTGCAGCGCTTTTAAGAGAAAGTTCAGAGTTTTTTCCTCTGCGGACTTTCTCTTAACATTGTCTACAGGAAAACCACCGGCATTTCCATAAATATAATTGACATGCTGCGATCTTTTCCGCAAAGTGGGGATGGGATTCGCATTCCACTTTGCCTGCGCTGTACAACGCTGCGATTTTTCCCGTAGCGTCTCCGCTGTGGGCAAATCACGGCGTTTCCGGTCCGTGGGGCCCCGGCCTTAAACTCCTCTCCTAAGCTCTGGCGCAGCTTTCTTCTTTCTTTGATGCTTCTTCTTGTAGTCAGGACCTGCTGCCAACTGTGATTGGGGCCTCAGCTTTCAAGTGGTGTTGCAACGCTTGCGTCTGTGTCACAACGCCACATTTTGCTGAGGACCAATCGCAGGCCACAGAAGTCCCAGAGATCAGTCAGAAGCACTGAAGACAGCGGGGAGTTGCGCCGGAGCCCAGGAGAGGTGAGTAACACGCAATATAATAAATATATATATTTATTTATATTTTATTATACTCAGGGGGGGTCTGAAGAGACCCTGGAATATAATTATAATTTTGGTTAAGCTGTGTTTAGTGCGCAATGTTTGTCCAACACTTTTAAAAGGGACGTGTCCTAAATAATCGCCATTAATTGTATTAAGGTAAAATACCTGATTAATTGTGATTTTGATGTCTGTCATAATCACCCATCCCTGGCTGTCAAACATTGTAAAGGGAGTCTGTCACTAGAACCCCAGCCCTGCAGATAGATGGGTTAGGATCACCTAAATGAAAATGACTTGGTGCCTCTGTTGCTCATATGCATAGACTTCTGCCAGCCATGTAGTAAACATTAGCACTAAACTTATAAGAATCTCTCTCTATAACACTTGTCAGGGTTTTGTAGCTTGTGACTCCCCAACTCTTCATATGAGGATTGGTCTAAGGGACACTAAATCTAAATATTTAAGGCTTCTTATGGCGGCCTATAGTTCTCAGCAGCTTTGTCAGTGACAGATGTGTTTGTGTGATCATCTCCATTTTTAGATGTCATACTTGTTTATTAGTAGTGTAAGCCCTGCACTGCCTAAAAACTGTATAATGGCAGAGGGTAGTCCTAGGAGTGACCAGGTTTCTAATGTACAAGGCTCTAGGTCACGTATTAACCCCTTCAGCACTAGGAGCCCAATCTGTCACAGTGGATTAAAGCTTTCGTGTGCAGTTTATCTTTAATTAGGTGGCACCCCTTCATTGCAGGTGTCTGAGAAGTGACTTAACGTTTTTGGACATAAAGGACTGCATTCTAGTGTAAGTAGAATAACAGCTGCAAGGTAGGCATGTACCTGGCTCTGCCATAAATCTCAGCCTTGCTGGGCACCATCCTCAGCCGATAAGTGTCCCTATTACAGTGACCTCTAACTACTTGGCTATAGTAACCTGGACATAGAATTCGGGATTACTTTATTGAAGTAGAAGTCGTAGTTCAACATGTAATGGTCGTGTTTTTCACTAGGTTACACGCAACCACAAACCAGTTGGTGTGCATATTACGTTTTGCTTCCTGAAGGCCATTCCCCTTGACTTATGTGTGTTGTTTTTTTTTTTTTTGTTTTTTTTCATGGTTTTTAGTTTATTATAGAATATAGATATATATATATATATATATATATATATATAGGACTGTGCTGTAATACCAAGCATGGCCAGTATTCAGTGTACAGTAGTAAAGAGGCTTCAGTGCTCATCTGAACTCTACAGTCTCTTCTAACAGCTGATCAGTAGTGGTGCCGAGTGTCATACCTCCACCAATCTGATATTGATGATCCATACTGAGCACGGGTCATCAGTATTTGTTAGAAAACTGCTTTAAATAGATATGTACGCAGTAGCTCAGAGATAGTATCCTATCTCTCTGTTTTTACCTGTTTATTCTGCAACTTCTCTTAGTGGTGACAATTTATCAGGTAATATTTATCAAGTTTTATATTACAAAATGTGAGCAGGACAACCCCATTGCAGCAATATAATCTGCTTGTTTGTCTCTAGCAGAAATGATTTTATACATAAATCTTAAATTTTTACACCTGAAGGTCTTACATTTTTGTCCATAGAGCAAGCCACCCCCCCAAAAAATAAATAAATAAATAAATTAAAAAAAAATAAACCCAAAAGATATTGCCTAAGGACAGACTATCTATAGGCATCATATAGTGACCCTCTCCATATTACAATGTCAGCTGCAGGAAGGTCTTGCCTATAAAATGTGCTCCCTTCTGGTGCTGAATGGGTTAAATGCACAGAACGAAACTCAGTCCTGTATTCATATTGCAGTCAATAATCTCTCCCAATTCCTTTTTTTTTTTTTTCTCTTTTCAACAGGAAAGAAGGAGAGCCCGGTCTTTGCATTTCCTTTGCTTCTTAAACTTGACCCAGAGACTGAAAAGCTTTTCATGTTCTCATTTTTGTGGCAGTTTAAGTGCGAGAACTGTGGATACAGCTACAAGCACAAGTAAGAGCAACGTAATGTAGGGGTAATACTGCAAATCTGCCTTCTGTTACTGTACAACTGAATGAAACACTAAGACTAACATATACTGGGAAATCCCAGATAATCTTGCCCAACATTTATTTTTATTTTTTTCCTTTTCCTGTAAACTTCTGGTCTGGGCTTTTCAGGGTTAGAAGGGTTATTCTGTTTCTGACATTGATGGCCTATCCTTGGTTTAGGCTATCGATATTAGCTATACAAGGATATGACTCCTGGGACCCCTGCAGATCAGCTGTTTGGGGGACAGCACAGGTCCTTGTAATATTAACGTGTTCTCACTCACTGTATCATATATAGCAGATGCTTTAGTTACTGTAGTGCTGCCCCATAGGCTTCAGTAGAGCAACGCTGCAGTACCTAAAGCAACTCCTACACTTTGTACAGCATGTGAGCAGCATGGCTCCCTGCATGTAAACATTACCAGGAGCTGCGCTGTTCCTGAATGCTGATCTGCGAGGGTCCCTGGTTTAACCCCTTAAGGACCAGGCCATTTTTTGGTTTCGCATTTTCGTTTTTCCCTCCTCACATTTCAAGAGCCATAACTTTTTCATTTTTCAGTTCACAGAGTCACATGATGGCTTATTGTTTGCGGGACAAATTGTACTTTGTAATGGCACCATTCAATATGCTGTGCAATGTACTGGGAAGCTGGAAAAAAATTCAGAATGAGGTGCAATTGGAGAAAAAATGCATTTGCGCCATTTTCTTATGGGTTTAATTTTTACAGCGTTCACTGTTTGGTACAAATGACATGTTACCTGTGTTCTACGTGTCAGTACGAACGCGGTGATACCAAATTTATATAGTATTTGAAATGTTTTGATACTTTTAAAAAAATGATAAACTTTGCAAAATAGAAAAAAAAATTTGTGTCATCATGTTCTAACACCTGTAACTTTTTCATATTTCCATGTATGGAGCTGGTTGTGGTGTCTTTTTATGCGGGACAAGATGATGTTTCTATTGATACCATTTGGGGAAAGATCTGATGGTTTGATCACTTTTTATTCAATTTTTTATAGGAGGCAAAGTGTTGAAAAAAACGCTTTTTGGCTGTTTTTATTTTTTTTGCCGCTACGCCGTTCGCAGTACGGGATAAATGTTTTAATATTCTAATAGTGCGGGCATTTTGGAGCGCGGGGATAGATAATATGTTTATGTTTAATGTTCTTTAATTACTTTTATAGCTAATCTAGGGAAAGGTGGGTGATTTGAACTTTTATATTTTTTTTATTTTTTTAATACTTTTAAAAACTTTTTTTTTCTTCTGTTACATTTATGATCAGACCCCTTAGGTACCTTGAAACCTAGGGGGTCTGATCGCTCATACTATTCACTGCAATACTACAGTATTGCAGTGAATAGGAAAATCGCAGCACTTCTATTAGACGATGCCTCTGGCCTCGTCTAATAGATCTCATGCAGAGACAAGCCTGGAAGCCTTCAATAGGCTTCCGGCTGTCATAGCAACCGATCACCGCCCTCATGTGACGTTCAGGAGGGCGGCAATCGGCGAAACATGGCGGCGCCCATGCCGCCGGCGCCGTTTACACACTGCGGTCACGTTTGACCGCAGTGTGTAAAGGGTTAACGGCAGCGATCGGCTCGGGCACCGACCGCTGCTGTTATTGGCAGGTCCTGGCTGTATTATACAGCCGGCATCTGCCGTGTATGGAGCGAGCTCAGCGTGTGAGCTCGCTCCATACATCCCCATGCGACCCATGACGTACAGTTACGTCAAGGGTCGCTAAGGGGTTAATATTAATGGTCTATCCTAAGGAGGCAGAAACACTGAAAGTGCAATGCAAACTGCAGACAGCATGTTAAGCAGAATGTGAGAGAGTTTTTACTTTGTTCTTTAAAACCTTTAGTATTTTAAGATTTGGATCTCCTGCTGGCTATAGACTGTATTATGGCCACCACTACTATTAAGACCACTGGTACAATGACCTGAACTTTACAGGATAATAGCTATGATGCAAGAAGTTTGAGTAATTTGACCCATTGACGGGACTCAGTTTTCAGCCTTAGGCTAAGGCCCCATTTTGCGGAAATGAAGTTGTTTTTTTTTTGTTGCGGTTTTTTGAGCCAAAGCCAAGAATGGCTACAAAAGGAATGGGAAATATAGAGGAAACTCTCATGCTTCTCCCTTCTGCTTTATCCACTCCTGGCTTTGGCTCAAAAAAAGCTGCATTTCCACAATGTGGAGGCCCCAGCCTTAAAGAGGGCCTTTCACCACTTGGGGCACATGCCATTTTATATACTGCTAGAAAGCTTTCTAGTGGTATATAAAACCGCTTGTGCCCCAAGTGGTGAAAGGTCCTCTTTAGAGATGAGCGAGTACTATCTGAAACGGCTGCTTCGAATAGAATGCATCCATAAGAAAGAATGGAAGCAGCCGGCACGCAGACTTTGCCGGCGACCGGCCGCTTAACCCCCCTGCGTGAGTTTCGAATAGTACTCTCATCTCTAGTCCTCTTTAATGATTGTAAAATCTGGCTGCGTTGCTGTGCATTGGAGGACTTGGTAACTTATTCTCTATCTGCATGCACACACAAGGAAGACTCAGTTACTGGGTAGGAGCACTCAGTGGATTCCTAAACCCAAAATGAGCAGAAATTTCAATTAATGAAATACAATAGTTCTGAAATATTAGGTGGACAGCAAAACCCCATCCTTCCAATGCAGTATGGATTATCAGGACATGTTTTGGATTATTTATTCACTTATGTCATTATAAAAAATATATATTTTAGTCTATTGTGCATTCTAATGTGATTTTTTTTTGTCTATCTGTAGATATGAAAAACTATTGATTACCTTCCCAAAGGTACTTCCAGAATGGCATCCTCTGAATGCTGTACATACTGGGCCATGCAATCGGTGTAAGAGTACTGAACAGAAGCGGGCCATGGTTCTGGAAACGTAAGAGTTTAGGGGGTTTTTTTTTTGTTTTTTTTTGTTTCTTGGTTTGTCTTTGCTGTAGCAGCTTTGGTTGGTAAGCTCCGTCACTTCACAGTCATAGTGTTAGGGCTGGACAATTAACTGAACATGAGCATGGATAACTGATGTGACTTTGTTCATGTCATGTATTTTGGTTCAGTTATTACAAGATTTGCAGTTTTGTGCAGACCAAACATGGCTGCATTGAAACTAGGGTCTGAAGTAACACCACAGTATAATAAGTGGGTGGCCAGGGGATGTGAGGAAACCTAAACAACTGTTACTCTTCTCTCCTGGGCTCCTGCACAATTCCCTGTTTTTGGCCTTGTCTTAGGCAAACCCTATGAGACCCCATCACTTAATAATGCTGTAAAATGGCTGTGGTTTGAAAGGATGTGGCCTAAATCGGCATTAATTGTAATCGAGGTAAATTTCCCAATTGACTGCGATTTTGATTTACCGTAGGTCATAATCACCCAGCCCTACATAGTGTATAATTATCACCAATTGAGCATTTGCCTTGTTACCCTGTTCAGTGTATATGGTGCTGGAGCTGTGCCCTCTGACTTTACCTGATAGACATTGAATGGTGAAACGATGCAAATCCATTCCAACGCCACCTCATTGTGGTCTTGTAGTAAGGTGGAATGTTTGGATTGTGATTCCCTTTGTTGTGGTTCGTGGGAATAACGTCCCTTATCCCAGCAATTAGATATTTAAAGGAGTTGTCCAGGAATTGAAGCAACCTGCAGGACGTGGAAGGCCCTCAAATTAAAAACAAAAAAACACAATCCCCTATCCCTTTGTGGTTTGTTCTCGGTCACCGGTACCATTTCAGCCTTGTGCTGGGGCTACCTTACCAGAAGCCGAGAGGTGCACATGACTACTGAGACCAATTAGTGGCCCGTCGGTCAACCACTTTACCGATTTGTTTACCAGAGACTGCCGAGGCCCTGACTGGTTTAGGCAGTGACATGAATCTTCCGGTTCTGCCAATGGTTTGCAACAATTCTTGAACAACCCCTTTAAACAGCTATACCATAATACCAGGAAAACCCCAAAATGTCATCACATCTATACAAACATTCACATGACTTGCATTTCTATATTGTGTTTCTATTTCTTGTAGGCTGAATTCCATGTTCATGGTTCACTTTGTCGATGGTTTGCCGAGCACTGATCTCAGCAAATATTCATTTCAATTCAAAGGCCATTCCTATGAAGTGAAGACGATAATAAAGTATAAGAATAAACACTTCTCTACGTGGATATCAAATAAAGATGGTGAGTAAAAATATGCCAAAATGAAAAGTGTTTTTAATATATATATTTTTTCCTGTTAGGAAATTGAACCTATTAGGAAGAGTACACTTGGATTTTTCTATAGTCCACGCTATATACTGGCTAGGTTCTGATAGTGTGAGATTATGTATGGACATGGGGGAATGGTAACACCGGATTTTCAGGAGTAATGGGATAGGAACAGCTCAATTCGGTGCAGAGCTGTAAGAAAATCTCCTCCAGAATTTTTATGCTTCATTATTGTATTCAATGTGTCAGTCTCAAACTAGTTATTTTTCTTGCTTCGTCTGACTCTATAGCTTACTGACTCTGACATCAGTGACTCGCTTTTCTACTTGAGTTGGTGGAGATCTGTGCCCCCCTCGTACATACACCAGAACTGCTGCAAGGTGGAATTACCAAATAGTCAAAGTTACTGCTGACATTATTTATACAGGCCCCTGATGTGCAGATATAACAAAGATTGACTATACACTTAGTGTTTTACATTGTTTAGTAGGGGTAGGATAATTACTTCCAGCAGCAGAGATGGTACTGACTGTAGCTGTGCTGAGGTATCGTGGGACTGGTGACAAAACAGGGTAAAGAAAGCAGCGGAAATCTAAGATTCAAGATGATGTCTGGTCAGAAGAAAAGAAAGCAGTGCAAGAAAGTTAGTTTATGTACACTGTACTATGTGCAATGTGTGATAAACTGGTGCGGGGCGCAGAGGTGGAAAGTGGTGTTGCTTTTCGGCATAGTCTTTAACCCCTTTATATGGAGTCTGTCACCAGAACCCATCCCTGCAGATAGGTTAGGGTCACCTCAATCCAACATTGCTTGTCTCTTGTGAACCAGCGTCCCCTTTTGCTGAGGTATTACCTTTTTTTGTCAACATGCAAATGAGCTCTTCACAGCAATACCCTTGTTACTCCAAAAATCTCATTTGGATATTAACAAAATTGGTGATGCGAATTGAATCTGTTGCAGAGACTAAGGAAAAACAGGTTAGCGGAGTCAAACACGGTCTATGGGGCTGGGTACTGGTGACATTTCTATTGTTTTATTGTTAATTTTTTATATTTATGTTCCCCTCTAGGTACCTGGCTTGAATCTGATGACCTTAGAGGCTCATTCTGCAGAAGGTACCAGAAATTTAGCGTACGTGCTGATGACATTCATATCGTCATTTGGGAGAGAAGCGAAGGGAAGACTTTTGTGGAACATGAGCCGATGGATGTTGCAGAGCAAGATATAGAGCTTATGTCAGAAAACATATCCCTCAACTCTGAGAACAGCTTCTCCACAGTGGGCGCCACTGAGCTTTCCCAAGAAGTTGCCCCTACAGTGCCATCTGTTACTTTAGACACATCCGATCCACTTGCAGGAATGGAAGGCTATGCTGAAAATGACGTCATAACACTCACACTAGTTGAAATCCCCCTTGATGGAAATGGCCACCCTATCGAAACGCCTACAGAGTTTCAGCCAGCTCATACTAGCACCTCTCTCCAGAAAGAAAACCAAGGGAATGAGCCCCACACGGCTGAACTTGAGATGTCAGCTAATTCTCAGCCGGAGGGTCAAGAGCACTGTACCCTTAGGTCCCCTGTCTCCTCGGACTCCAATGCCGAGACTGTCCCTCTGAAGAATTGCAGTGTTACGTTAAGTCCTTTCAAACAAAGTTCCTTTAAACCAGTTCCTGAAGCTATTGCAACCAGCACACCCGCACAACCGTCCTGTAGCACTAAAAGGAGAATGCCTCACAACTGGATGACTCAATTGTTAAAAAAAGATTATTATAAGTTTAAGTCAAACTCCTTTGCTGCAAATAACATAAATCGAATGCAAAAAACCTGTCCTCCGCAGAAGGTAACGGATTTAAGTGACGCTCCGAGGAAGGCTGACAATTTCAGTGGCTTTAACGGTAGGTCTTTCAGTAAGCCGTCCAGTGTATTTCCATCAAATGTTACAGATAAGCCTTCCTTCAGTGTGCCAAATGAAAAAGCAGCTCCAGTTGTGAAACCGCCGCCGACACAAGAAGCTTCAGGTTTTAGGACTCCGGGGAGCAGTGGTTTAGACTGTGGGAAACAATTGTCTAAAGAAGGCTGCTCGCCTACGGAGGATAGAATCCAGAAACTCAGACTCAAGTTGTTGAAAAAATTGAAAGCCAAGAGAAATGAGCTGACCATGTTAGAAGTTCTGTCCAAAAAGCAACAGAGTGGCTCTGTAGGTGGCCAGGCTAATGGAGCTCCTCAAGGTGGCTTTAATCGGAAGGAGCACCTCCGAGACTTCTTACAGGAGCTGCAGGAACAAATAGACAATGCTGACAATGAATCTGTTTGTACGATGAGCTCTAACACTTCTATATGTAGTAGTCCTGGAGATGCCGAATTCTTTGCCGAACTTTTCTCTCCCTCCCCTGTTAACAACCAACCACATGACAGCAAGTATCTGGAGATGTTGGCCGATGGCTGCGGACTGACTGCAGCTGACCCGAAACAGCAGACAAATGGCCATCAGGGAGATGGAGGGGTCCTGCTGTCCACCTCGGGAAGTAACTCCGGCCCTACAACCGGCTCACTTCATTCTACCAGCGACGAGTCGCTAAATCTCATGTCAAATTCTACACTGACCGCTCTGAATGAGGACAATGATTATTTCGATTTTTCTGATTATTTCTAAACCGGGATTAGACCTTTTCCCTTTTTTAGGTCCGGTTCATACAGTGCAGATGTGTTGCAGGTTTTGATGTTTTCTTAGCTCAAGCCAAAGTGGGTCCTGAAGACGCGAAAAGTGTGAAGGAAGGCTAGGTCTCCATGTTGCCATTTGATCACCTACAAGCTACGTACAACCTCATTGTTTCTTTATGAAGGTAATTGCTGGGGATGACAATTTAGGTTTGCACTTGTTTTACCCTTGTAGGGAGACATGGAAGGTTACATGCACACACATGTAGACTTTGTAGGGTCCATGGTCAAACGAGACGGGTGGCACATGGATTTATATGTGGCATCCATGCCCTTCAAAGACCCATTCATTTTCTACAGCAGGGGTAGGGAACGTACGGCTCTCCAGCTGTTGCAAAACTACAACTCCCAGCATGCATACTGGCTCAGCTGTTCTGGGAACTCCCATGGAGGTGAATGAAGCATGCTGGGAGTTTTAGTTTCACAGCAGCTGGAGAGCCAAAGGTTCCCTACCCCTGTTCTACAGTGATCTTGGGCTGGAATGGGACCTGTCCTGAGTTCTTCCCTGGGCTTGTATTCCCCCCCCCCCCCCACGCACAGGTATGGATCGGTGAAATAGTCGTGTAAAAGCTCAGCTAACGTGCCATGTGTGTGCGTAGTGCTTAAGGTTGTGGTAGTGGCATGTTACTATCACTCCTCAAAGAGCCCAAAAGTCGCCTTTGAACCCTGGCCTAAAACTCAGTGCTGCGTGCTAGTGGGCTTGATATCAAAATATGGCCTCACTAGTGTGTACAAACTGCACAGAAATGGTCTTGCATCTTTATTCTTCATTACACATGGGCTTCTGCACTTTACAGATGGCCAGTGGCCCCTTTTGCACGATATTTGGGGTAAGACAAGGTCTGTCTCCACTGTATTTCCCAGCCCTTGCAAAGTCAATTTCTAGTACTATAGCTCCGTGACTCAACATCCTGAGCGTTCAGGACAGCGGACCAGCGGTAGTTCTGACATATGCGGCATCATAAATCACTATAATGCTGTAAGTACAGTTCACAAGAGCCACGGTTAGGCTGGGGTATATGGCCGACACATGGACCATACCTTACAATCTGAATGTGCAGGTGTCTTGAAAGGGCGCTAACTTGTTATTTCTACTATGAGACTTGATAGCTCATTGCCTATGAATAAAATGGACTTTTCTGAGACACTTGCGTCCTGCACCTTATGGTTTGATAGTACCCATAAAAGTATAGTCGCCACTCAGTCACTGGTAATACATAAAGCAGCACCTGGTATTCAGAAGCTGCATAAATGGAAATAACTCCTGCTTTTTAGATAGTGGAATACAACTACCTATGTGTAAAGAAGTCTGGCAACAGTTTTGTGACTTGTTTGGAAGGATTATATATTATATAACACCATCCACATGCCGTATCTAGAACCCATCGTTCAAAGTCACTCTCAATTATTGGTGCAGGTTCTATCTTAAGCATTTAACCTTTGCAGGGTTGAAGGTTGCAGGAGACCTGCAGCGATTCCTGCAGCAAAAAAACAAGCTGTGGCTACGGCCTCACATTGTGGAAACACAGCTTTTTTTTTGAGCCAAAGCCAGGAGTAGAGGTATAAGAATTTTCTATATATCTCCCATATCCTTTTGCAACAAACTCTACAACAAAAAAAGTTGCCTGATGGGCATTGAGCACCATGCCTGTCTTGGGTCACCCTGGGCCTTTAAAGGGATTTTAGGACAGAATAAAATGTGGAACTGAATGGGCGAAGTAGGGCCTCCGGCTTCTAGGTCCTGGCTTGGCACAACAGGAAGTGACTGAATATACCCGCCCAGGAGGCGATCGGCTGATCAGGCATTTCCTGCTGTATCAAGATCGGAACAGGATATGGCAACCAACAGGAAACTGGTAAACTTCATAGTAATGGTGAGATGGGTAATGTTTGTCCATTCTGCTCTAGAATTGTATACTGCCCAAAAAACGAACACACAGGTACGAGATGACTATTTAGCAGTGGCCTGGTATCAGATGGTAACACAACTATGCAGTACAAACAAAAACATTCTTTTTTTTCTTAAATGCAATAGTGACATTAGATTGTAGTTCCTCAGTGTTGTACATTCTCCGCACTGACCATAGATATCGCCCGTCCTTAAATGGGGCCTGGTCTGTACATTTCCTGACTTGACTTGAAAGTTGTACGTTTTGGTTTTGAATATTTTTTTGTTGTTTAAAATAAATTTATTTGAATGTGTATAATTTATTTGTTTTATTGTAAATCGCATCAGTTTGTGAGAATAAATAAATTTTGAGTATCAGTGGTTTGTTTAATGTATAGTCAGAATGAAATATAAGTTGGTCGTCATGACTAATTATAATCACTGCTTTGGGTACTTTAACTTCTTCCCCGCCACCCACATATCTATATCCTCCTAGGGTGCCACTTTATTTTCTGAGGACATATCTAATACATCCTTACTACTAATGATGAGATCTCACGATTGGTTAGGATTAATTGACTTGCTTTTGAAAACGCTATTTGGCATTGAGATCCCAAAGCAGATCTCAATTCCTGACAGCATTGTTAACAGCAAGATCGCTCTGAATCTATAAGGGATATCCTGATTTATCTCATGGGATCATTTTATAGATGAGATTTTCATCTTTAAAATGAATCCAAAATCACCTTCATAGTCCTAACTGATCCTGAGCTATGGGACTCTAAAATGTCCTCCCCCTTCCTGCCTAAGGTAGCATCTTAAGAGCTGCAGAAGGAGGAGGAGGGGCATCATCATCTGTGGATAATCTGTATGTGATCCAATGGGAGGGGGGAGAGGAAGAGGGGACTTCTGTCCATGTTATCCCCTCTCCTATCAATCAGGGAGCATTCTATAGTTTTACCCTCTGATTGTCAGAAAGAGGGATAATGTAATACCCCTCTGAGGCTTATTAGAGGGGTATTCTTAAGTAATACCCCTCTGAACATAACCAGGAAGTTTATTGGCGCTGTGACAAGAGTTGCACCAAACACATGCATGAAGTCATCTTCCCTGTCCTGTCCATACCGGATATTTCTAAAGTAAAATACGTCGACCCCCTCCCCCCCCTCTAGCGATATCCATTACACACTAAAATAATGGTAATAAGGATTATCTCTGGAGATGAAGGTATAAATTGCTACAGTTTTTGTAGAGGGATAGAAAGTTCTATTTTTATGTAAACTCCTATTTAATTTGCATGCACAAAATCGGTTGGCGCATGTCTACAATTTTTGGTGTTTCTTAAACACCCAGACCTGTAAAAAATGTATTTATTTTTGTTACAATTTAGGTTTTATTTGTCAATCTCAAAACTATTAAAATTGCCTTGGCAGTCAGAGAGAAACATGAAAACACCTGGCAAGGAAGGGGTTAAAGGGGGTTTTCAGGCAACAAAAAAATCATGACCAATTCTAAAGGTGCCCCCCCCCCTTCCCCATCGATTAGTTCTCAGCAGATGATGCAGAGAATGGAGCCAGGAGCAGACAGCGCTGGTCTCTGTGTAGTCGCTGACTGCAGCTCAGTTCCTATTAAAGTGAAAGGGACCTGGTCTGGCCACTACGCAAGGGAGAGAGCAGTTTCCTGCTACAGTTTGTGTACTGACTGCTGAGAACCTGGTGCTGGTGATTCACTCACTTCACCTGGACTGTAAAATGTAGCATTTGGGGTTTTTGTTTTTTTAATGTATTTCTTGCATTGTGGGGCCTTAGGTGGGTTGTCTGTTTGTTTATAGTTTTTAGGAAAGGGTGGGTATGGGCTGAGCTGGTGAGAAGGCACAGAGACCACCCGCAGGGGACCCAGAAGCATCAGGCTGCTGTGACATAATGTACTGAATGTGGCTATAGCTGCGTTCAGTTCTGGGGCCACCAGCGCTTTCGTATCTAAATATATAAAGATATTGGTGGCCCCAGCATTGGATGCAGCTATACCCGCATTCAGTACACTGTTGCGGCAGGCTGCCTGCTCAGCCAATCACTGGTTTCTGCAGTAACCTTCCTCTGTCCTTTTAACGGGCCGAGTGTGCATGTCCTGTGTGTTGAAACATTGGTTACCATTCCCTTCCAAAGCAGCATTACTTGTGCCAGAGGTCTCGGCCCAGCCCAGTTCATTTGAACGGTTCAATGGGATTTTCAAAAAGAAAACTCCCCTCCCCCGCAGTTACTCTATCTACTCAACCACCTTTTTTTCATGACACCTGCCAAAATAACCTTCACTACCGCTGAAGAATCTTCTGATTGCAGTGGGAAATGGTTCCATTGACAGTTGTGACCTCACCAATCTCCGCTCTCCCATTATTCCTTGCTGTCTGGTTACATGACACTTCAGAAGCTTCGGACGTGAACACAGACTGAAACCATGTAAGAGGGTGTTCACACTTGTACCCGTGTCCGTAAAAAAAAAAACTGGATAGGGGACGGCTTCCCGGTGGTCAGTTTTAAAACACATTCATTTGAAAGGAGTTTTTAAAGCAAACTGCCGATATCCGCCTGTGGCCTCTCCGCGGGGAAATTGTTTTTTTTTGTTCTTTTTTTTTTTTTTTTTTGGCATGGGCACAAAGTCGTACATGCAGGACTTTGAGTTTGTCCAGTGGCGTAACTACTGGGATAGCAGGTGTAGCGGCTGCCACAGGGCCCGGGACATTAGGAGACCCGGTGACAGCCGCTACTGCTGCATTTTTTTTAATCTTTTTATTTTTATTTTTAACTCCTTAAGGACCAGGCCATTTTTTGGTTTCGCATTTTCGTTTTTCCCTCCTCACATTTCAAGAGCCATAACTTTTTCATTTTTCAGTTCACAGAGTCACATGATGGCTTATTGTTTGCGGGACAAATTGTACTTTGTAATGGCACCATTCAATATGCTGTGCAATGTACTGGGAAGCTGGAAAAAAATTCAGAATGAGGTGCAATTGGAGAAAAAATGCATTTGCGCCATTTTCTTATGGGTTTAATTTTTACAGCGTTCACTGTTTGGTACAAATGACATGTTACCTGTGTTCTACGTGTCAGTACGAACGCGGTGATACCAAATTTATATAGTATTTGAAATGTTTTGATACTTTTAAAAAAATGATAAACTTTGCAAAATAGAAAAAAAAATTTGTGTCATCATGTTCTAACACCTGTAACTTTTTCATATTTCCATGTATGGAGCTGGTTGTGGTGTCTTTTTATGCGGGACAAGATGACGTTTCTATTGATACCATTTGGGGAAAGATCTGATGGTTTTATCATTTTTTATTGGAGGCAAAGTGTTGAAAAAAACGCTATTTGGCTATTTTTATTTTTTTTGCCGCTACGCCGTTCGCAGTACGGGATAAATGTTTTAATATTCTAATAGTTCAGGCATTTTGGAGCCCGGGGATACCTAATATGTTTATGTTTAATGTTCTTTATTTACTTTTATAGCTGATCTAGGGAAAGGGGGGGTGATTTGAACTTTTATATTTTTTTTTAATTTTTTCAATACTTTTAAAAACTTTTTTTTTTCTTGTTATACATTTATGATCAGACCCCTTAGGTACCTTGAAACCTAGGGGGTCTGATCGCTCATACTATTCACTGCAATACTACAGTATTGCAGTGAATAGGAAAATCGCAGCACTTCTATTAGACAATGCCTCTGGCCTCGTCTAATAGATCTCATGCAGAGACAAGCCTGGAAGCCTTCAATAGGCTTCCGGCTGTCATAGCAACCGATCACCGCCCTCATGTGACGTTCAGGAGGGCGGCGATCGGCAAAACATGGCGGCGCCCATGCAGCCGGCGCCGTTTACACACTGCGGTCACGTTTGACCGCAGTGTGTAAAGGGTTAACAGCAGCGATCGGCTCGGGCACCGACCGCTGCTGTTAGTGGCAGGTCCTGGCTGTATTATACAGCCGGCATCTGCCGTGTATGGAGCGAGCTCAGCGTGTGAGCTCGCTCCATACATCCCCATGCGACCCATGACGTACAGTTACGTCATGGGTCACTAAGGGG